>NC_088244.1:19518238-19818238 GCF_036934945.1 Oncorhynchus masou masou
TGTGTGGCATTCAACCCCTCTATACCTGGTCTGCTCCCGTCTGATCCCCCTCCTGTGTGGCATTCAACCCCTCTATACCTGGTCTGGGTATACCTTTACATTTATATTGACACACTGTTATAGTTATATTCATAATGTTACATTCATACTATTACTCTTGTTAACAGTGGCCCAGGTCTGCCCAGCCCAGTTAGTCCCGACAGCCCCTCTTACCAATGCAGTTTCCATGTGTGTCCTGTGTGAAGCCCATGGAGCAGCGAGGTTTGGCATTACACCTGAACGAGCCCTCACTGTTCACACACTCAAAGCCTGGCCCACAGTTATGAGTCCCCTGAAAACACTCATCAACATCTGCAAACAGAGACAGGCATAAGCAGGATGTATATTAGAAATGAAATCTAATGTATGACAAATTATGTAAAAACATGTTTGGTTGGTGATCTATTGTCAGTTTGTAATCAATCTATTGTAATCCATTAATTAAGTTGCTTAGAGAAGTAAAACCTGTTAGAGTGTAATGTCTACTGCAACCACTGGGTGTCACTGTGCTACTGTGGCCATGAGACAGCAGCGAGAGCACCCCAAAATTAGCAGATAAATCATTTCACATAGATCTATTTATACACTCTCCTTCCCCTTTAAAGAGAACAATCAACAGTAAAAAGGTTAATTCTCCAACTTCAGAGAGGATCCTAGGAATGTTTCCCCCACCAATCCTCCTCATTACATTAGCACAACAGCAGATACAGCTTCTTATTTCTCCATGATGAATCACCTCCAATGAGCCAGCCTGTCAGACCATAGTTATGTGCATTAGTCTTCCTATTCTCTGGTGCTTGTATCTGTGACAGTAGAGAGCAGTGAGTTCCCCCAGAGCAGAGCTCCTTACAGCTCGTTCACCTGTCTGCACTGGGATTCCCCTGATGTCAATCATCCTGACACATCTGCTGTTGTACACAGCCTTGTCACTGCAGAGAAATCACATCTGTCATAAACAGGGCTTAGAGAGCGAACTTCTCTCTCTGTGTGTGTGTGTGTGTGTGTGTGTGTGTGTGTGTGTGTGTGTGTGTGTGTGTGTGTGTGTGTGTGTGTGTGTGTGTGCGTGCGTGCGTGCGTGCGTGCGTGCGTGTGTGCGTGCGTGTGCATGCAGAAAACAAGTGTGTGTGTGTGTGTGTCTTCCTCTGTGCATGAAGCCACATGTACTGTACGTCTGTGAGGCTCTATGATCCCTGTAGGGACATCATACGGTATGTACCATGTTAAAGCCTCAGCATGGCCCCTGGGGAGGGCAGGGCTTCAACTAGCACATTAAGACAATCCTGGTCTTGGCACAGCTGGCACAGGACTGAGAGAAGCTCTGACAGACCCAGACATACTGAGACAGAGAGAGACCGCGGTCAGGGACAGGAATAAACGTGTGAGAGATTGGCAGGGTGCTCAGTCGCAGTCAAAGCAATACTATAGGAAGGTAATTGGCTCATGACAAATCAAGGAGGGAGCTGGCTCGACAACCTCACAAAGGCGAGGGAGTTCACTCTACCCAAGCAGGGACAGCAATTATTGGATAAGAAATTGGGGAAGACAATCAACTCCTGGAGTAAGCAGTGAGGAGAGAATTAGCTTTGTAAGATGTAGGAGGGGAGGGGACTTCAGTCGATGAGAGGGGACTTTAATTGATGTGAAGTAATTGGGCAGGGAATTGAAAGAGGAGTAGATACATAACAACACAGTCTCCATCCCACACTCCAACCAGCCGACAGAAGTGGCAGCAGTTATGAGCACCGTGTTTAAATGCTCATTTGGTTGACTCACTGCTGTGAGAGTCTCATTTCTGTTGAAGCCCAGAGCAGCTGTAGTCCCTACTCTAACACCCTCTACCAGAGCAGCTGTAGTCCCTACTCTAACACCCTCTAACAGAGCAGCTGTAGTCCCTACTGTAACACCCTCTACCAGAGCAGCTGTAGTCCCTACTGTTACACCCTCTACCAGAGCAGCTGTAGTCCCTACTCTAACACCCTCAAACAGAGCAGCTGCCGTCCCTACTCTAACACCCTCTGCCATAGCAGCTGTAGTCCCTACTCTAACAGCCTCTAACAGAGCAGCTGTAGTCCCTACTCTAACACCCTCTACCAGAGCAGCTGTAGTTCCTACTCTAACACCCTCTAACAGAGCAGCTGTAGTCCCTACTCTAACACCCTCTACCAGAGCAGCTGTAGTCCCTACTCTAACACCCTCTACCAGACCAGAGCAGCTGTCGTCCCTACTCTAACACCCTCAAAACGAGCAGCTGTAGTCCCTACTCTAACACCCTCAAACAGAGCAGCTGTCGTCCCTACTCTAACACCCTCTACCAGAGCAGCTGTAGTCCCGACTCTAACACACTCTACCAGAGCAGCTGTAGTCCATTCTCTAACACACTCTACCAGAGCAGCTGTAGTCCCTACTCTAACACTCTCTACCAGAGCAGCTGTAGTCCCTACTCTGACACCCTCTACCAGAGCAGCTGTAGTCCCTACTCTAACACCCTCTACCAGAGCAGCTGTAGTCCCTACTCTAACACCCTCAAACAGAGCAGCTGTCGTCCCTACTCTAACACCCTCTAACAGAGCAGCTGTAGTCCCTACTCTAACACCCTCTACCAGAGCAGCTGTAGTCCCTACTGTAACACCCTCTACCAGAGCAGCTGTAGTCCCTAATGTAACACCCTCTACCAGAGCAGCTGTAGTCCCTACTCTAACACCCTCTACCAGAGCAGCTGTAGTCCCTACTGTAACACCCTCTACCAGAGCAGCTGTAGTCCCTACTGTTACACCCTCTACCAGAGCAGCTGTAGTCCCTACTCTAACACCCTCAAACAGAGCAGCTGCCGTCCCTACTCTAACACCCTCTGCCATAGCAGCTGTAGTCCCTACTCTAACACCCTCTACCAGAGCAGCTGTAGTCCCTACTCTAACACCCTCTAACAGAGCGGCTGTAGTCCCTACTGTAACACTCTCTACCAGAGCAGCTGTAGTCCCTACTCTAACACCCTCTACCAGACCAGAGCAGCTGTCGTCCCTACTCTAACACCCTCAAAACGAGCAGCTGTAGTCCCTACTCTAACACCCTCAAACAGAGCAGCTGTCGTCCCTACTCTAACACCCTCTACCAGAGCAGCTGTAGTCCCGACTCTAACACACTCTACCAGAGCAGCTGTAGTCCATACTCTAACACACTCTACCAGAGCAGCTGTAGTCCCTACTCTAACACTCTCTACCAGAGCAGCTGTAGCACCTACTCTGACACCCTCTACCAGAGCAGCTGTAGTCCCTACTCTAACACCCTCTACCAGAGCAGCTGTAGTCCCTACTCTAACACCCTCAAACAGAGCAGCTGTCGTCCCTACTCTAACACCCTCTAACAGAGCAGCTGTAGTCCCTACTCTAACACACTCTACCAGAGCAGCTGTAGTCCCTACTCTAACACCCTCTACCAGACCAGAGCAGCTGTTGTCCCTACTCTAACACCCTCAAACAGAGCAGCTGTCGTCCCTACTCTAACACCCTCTACCAGAGCAGCTGTAGTCCCGACTCTAACACACTCTACCAGAGCAGCTGTAGTCCCTACTCTAACACCCTCAAACAGAGCAGCTGTAGTCCCGACTCTAACACACTCTGCCAGAGCAGCTGTAGTCCCTACTCTAACACCCTCTAACAGAGCAGCTGTAGTCCCTACTCTAACACCCTCTACCAGACCAGCTGTAGTCCCTACTGTAACACCCTCTACCAGAGCAGCTGTAGTCCCTACTCTAACACCCTCTACCAGAGCAGCTGTAGTCCCTACTCTAACACCCTCTACCAGAGCAGCTGTAGTCCCTACTCTAACACCCTCTACCAGAGCAGCTGTAGTCCCTACTCTAACACCCTACCAGAGCAGCTGTAGTCCCTACTCTAACACCCTCTACCAGAGCAGCTGTAGTCCCTACTGTAACACCCTCTACCAGAGCAGCTGTAGTCCCTACTGTAACACCCTCTACCAGAGCAGCTGTAGTCCCTACTCTAACACCCTCAAACAGAGCAGCTGCCGTCCCTACTCTAACACCTTCTGCCATAGCAGCTGTAGTCCCTACTCTAACACCCTCTACCAGAGCAGCTGTAGTACTTACTGTAACACCCTCTACCAGAGCAGCTGTAGTCCCTACTGTAACACCCTCTACCAGAGCAGCTGTAGTCCCTACTCTAACACCCTCTACCAGAGCAGCTGTAGTCCCTACTGTAACACCCTCTACCAGAGCAGCTGTAGTCCCTACTGTTACACCCTCTACCAGAGCAGCTGTAGTCCCTACTCTAACACCCTCAAACAGAGCAGCTGCCGTCCCTACTCTAACACCCTCAAAAAGAGCAGCTGCCGTCCCTACTCTAACACCCTCTGCCATAGCAGCTGTAGTCCCTACTCTAACACCCTCTAACAGAGCAGCTGTAGTCCCTACTCTAACACCCTCTACCAGAGCAGCTGTAGTCCCTACTCTAACACCCTCTACCAGAGCAGCTGTCGTCCCTACTCTAACACCCTCAAAACGAGCAGCTGTAGTCCCTACTCTAACACCCTCAAACAGAGCAGCTGTCGTCCCTACTCTAACACCCTCTACCAGAGCAGCTGTAGTCCCGACTCTAACACACTCTACCAGAGCAGCTGTAGTCCCTACTCTAACACTCTCTACCAGAGCAGCTGTAGTCCCTACTCTAACACCCTCTGCCATAGCAGCTGTAGTCCCTACTCTAACACCCTCTACCAGAGCAGCTGTAGTCCCTACTGTTACACCCTCTACCAGAGCAGCTGTAGTCCCTACTCTAACACCCTCAAACAGAGCAGCTGCCGTCCCTACTCTAACACCCTCTGCCATAGCAGCTGTAGTCCCTACTCTAACACCCTCTACCAGAGCAGCTGTAGTCCCTACTCTAACACCCTCTACCAGAGCAGCTGTAGTCCCTACTCTAACACCCTCTAACAGAGCAGCTGTAGTCCCTACTCTAACACCCTCTACCAGAGCAGCTGTAGTCCCTACTCTAACACCCTCTACCAGACCAGAGCAGCTGTCGTCCCTACTCTAACACCCTCAAAACGAGCAGCTGTAGTCCCTATTCTAACACCCTCAAACAGAGCAGCTGTAGTCCCTACTCTAACACCCTCTACCAGAGCAGCTGTAGTCCCGACTCTAACACACTCTACCAGAGCAGCTGTAGTCCATACTCTAACACACTCTACCAGAGCAGCTGTAGTCCCTACTCTAACACTCTCTACCAGAGCAGCTGTAGTCCCTACTCTGACACCCTCTACCAGAGCAGCTGTAGTCCCTACTCTAACACCCTCTACCAGAGCAGCTGTAGTCCCTACTCTAACACCCTCAAACAGAGCAGCTGTCGTCCCTACACTAACACCCTCTAACAGAGCAGCTGTAGTCCCTACTCTAACACCCTCTACCAGAGCAGCTGTAGTCCCTACTCTAACACCCTCAAACAGAGCAGCTGTCATCCCTACTCTAACACCCTCTACCAGAGCAGCTGTAGTCCCGACTCTAACACACTCTACCAGAGCAGCTGTAGTCCATACTCTAACACACTCTACCAGAGCAGCTGTAGTCCCTACTCTAACACTCTCTACCAGAGCAGCTGTAGTCCCTACTCTGACACCCTCTACCAGAGCAGCTGTAGTCCCTACTCTAACACCCTCTACCAGAGCAGCTGTAGTCCCTACTCTAACACCCTCTACCAGAGCAGCTGTAGTCCCTACTCTAACACCCTCTACCAGAGCAGCTGTAGTCCCTACTCTAACACTCTCTACCAGAGCAGCTGTAGTCCCTACTGTAACACCCTCTACCAGAGCAGCTGTAGTCCCTACTGTAACACCCTCTACCAGAGCAGCTGTAGTCCCTACTATAACACCCTCTACCAGAGCAGCTGTAGTCCCTACTGTAACACCCTCTACCAGAGCAGCTGTAGTCCCTACTGTTACACCCTCTACCAGAGCAGCTGTAGTCCCTACTCTAACACCCTCAAACAGAGCAGCTGCCGTCCCTACTCTAACACCCTCTGCCATAGCAGCTGTAGTCCCTACTCTAACACCCTCTAACAGAGCAGCTGTAGTCCCTACTCTAACACCCTCTACCAGACCAGAGCAGCTGTCGTCCCTACTCTAACACCCTCAAAACGAGCAGCTGTAGTCCCTACTCTAACACCCTCAAACAGAGCAGCTGTCGTCCCTACTCTAACACCCTCTACCAGAGCAGCTGTAGTCCCAAATCTAACACACTCTACCAGAGCAGCTGTAGTCCATACTCTAACACACTCTACCAGAGCAGCTGTAGTCCCTACTCTAACACTCTCTACCAGAGCAGCTGTAGTCCCTACTCTAACACCCTCTACCAGAGCAGCTGTAGTCCCTACTCTAACACCCTCTACCAGAGCAGCTGTAGTCCCTACTCTAACACCCTCTACCAGAGCAGCTGTAGTCCCTACTCTAACACCCTCTACCAGAGCAGCTGTAGTCCCTACTGTAACACCCTCTACCAGAGCAGCTGTAGTCCCTACTGTAACACCCTCTACCAGAGCAGCTGTAGTCCCTACTGTAACACCCTCTACCAGAGCAGCTGTAGTCCCTACTGTAACACCCTCTACCAGAGCAGCTGTAGTCCCTACTCTAACACCCTCTACCAGAGCAGCTGTAGTCCCTACTCTAACACCCTCTACCAGAGCAGCTGTAGTCCCTACTCTAACACCCTCTACCAGAGCAGCTGTAGTCCCTACTGTAACACCCTCTACCAGAGCAGCTGTAGTCCCTACTGTAACACCCTCTACCAGAGCAGCTGTAGTCCCTACTGTAACACCCTCTACCAGAGCAGCTGAGACCCATCTCTCTCTCCATTTCCTTCCAGTAGTCAACAACAGGACTTTAACAACTTGCTCATCTCATAGCTCTATCTCAGAGCTCACTGGCAGTGGATAAGAGCCCACAGTTAGCGTATTCTGCCAAGTGTGGGCAATGGAAATAATGATGAAGGCTGTGAGGTTTCTTTTTGGGTTGGAGCATTGTACATTCTCCACCGACATAAACACAAGTCAAGTGAGATTTTCGTATAGGGGGTATGCAGGCAAAATCTAATGCTAATATCTTGTTTATAATCATATTCAGCATCAAATAGACTTGTCCGTGTGGTCAGTTAAAAAATGGTGTCATTACTGTACTGTTGCTTACATGAAGCATGGTTCAAGATCTAATTGGCAGCTCCCAATCTCTGACTCGTAGTCACTCCCATGGGTGGCAACTGTGATTGTTTAGTTTTACAATGTGCTTTCCTCACATTGTGTAAGGTCAAATTAATACACACCAGTTGTTGTGTTGCTACTAGTTACAACTATACATGGGTCTACTGGAGAGTGAATGATTTGGGTGTTGTACAGTTTGCAGCTACTGTTCTGTCTCCATACCTTCACAGACATCGTTGTTGATCTGGTAACCCAGAGAACAGGTGATCTGACACACAAAACTACCAGCCGTGTTCACACATCTCTCATTCATCTGACAGGTATGAGTGGACATCAAACACTCATTGATATCTGTGTGAAAGGAGAGAGAGGTTGAGAGAAACCAAGAGTGAAACCAAGGGTGAAACCGAGAGACACCGAGAGACACCGAGAGAGACACAGAGAGAGAAACCAAGACAGACACCGAGAGAGAAACCAAGAAACCAAGACAGACACGAGAGAGAAACCAAGGGTGAAACCGAGAGAGACACAGAGAGAGACACCAAGAGACACCGAGAAAGACACCAAGGGTGAAACCGAGAGAGACATCAACAGAGACACCGAAAGACACCGAGAGAGACACCAATGCAGGTGCTTCTACACCTGCATTGCTTGCTGTTTGGGGTTTTAGGCTGGGTTTCTGTACAGCACTTTGAGATATCAGCTGATGTACGAAGGGCTATATAAATAAATTTGATTTGATTTGATTTGACCAAGGGTGACACCAAGGGTGACACCAAGAGAGACACCGAGAGAGACACGGAGAGAGACACCAAGGGTGACACCAAGGGTGACACCAAGAGAGACACCGAGAGAGACACCGAGAGAGACACCAAGAGAGACACCAAGGGTGAAACCAAGGGTGAAACCGAGAGAGACACCGAGAGAGATACCAAGGGAGACACCAAGACAGACACCGAGAGAGAAACCAAGACAGACACCGAGAGAGACACCGAGAGAGATACCAAAGGAGACACCAAGACAGACACAGAGAGAGAAACCAAGTGTGTAGGAGGGGAGATACAAAAGCAAAAAGAGAGAATGAAAGCATGAGACAAGATGGAGAGAGAGGGGAATGGGATGGAAAGGGTACATCAGAGTAAGTGAGAGAAATAGAGGGGAAAAGTAAGCACATTGGAATACCCTAGTCGCCCCTAGTCCTGTTAAATTCATGGTGTATCACAGGGGCAGTCCCAAATAGATTAAGCAGCCTGGCCTCCACAGAGGGAAGGGATTGGGGGCACAGCCACAGGGTGTAAGTCTCATACAATGAGAGATCTGTCAAAACACTGCACCACCATGTCACAACAGAACAATCCACTGCCACCAAGCAGGAAGTCTCAGTCTGCTAGAAGCGATGGCTTATCCCTTCAATATGGAATCCGAGCAATCTCTAACAGGGGTGGCGTAACATATGCTTTTCTACGAGATTACTTAAACAGATACAGTAACTCACTAATCAGCTTCATGGTAACAACCATACAATCCCATATTGTCTCAACTAGTAGACGTGTGTGGCGTGTAGTACTGTAGGGACAGTGTGAGATCACAAAGATAGAAACACATTTAATCACATAGTGGAGCCTGCCTCCAATTATAAGGCTCTGTTAGCCTGCAGCCTGGTGTCTTCGCCTCCATTAGTCCTCTGATCAGCAATTTTTTTATTTTATTTATTTTACCTTTATTTAACTAGGCAAGTCAGTTAAGAACAAATTCTTATTTCAATGACAGCCTAGGAACAGTGGGTTAACTGCCTGTTCAGGGGCAGAACGACAGATTTGTACCTTGTCAGCACGGGGATTTGAACTTGCGACCTTTCGGTTACTAGTACAACACCCTAACCACTAGGCTACCCAGCAATGTGCATGCATGCTCTGCCCACCTGAGGATCTTTCCATGTCCTGTGTTTGAGGAGTGTAAAATCCACTTGTCACTTAAATCTGGATTGATTGCTTTGATTTTACTCTGGTGACTCTTTCCAACTCTTGCTTGTGCCATTAGTGTGTTCCCGTTAATGTAATGACCAGGGAAACCTTTGTAATGACCTGCCAAACACGCTCTGGTAATGGCTGAAATGGGCTCAATGGAATACATAGGCATTCTGTTGCCTCTATAAAAACACAAACGTTTCGTCTGGGATTTAACGCATCGTCTCGGCAGTTACATCACAAGAAAGAGAAGAAAGATAACTTTATTTTTCTGGGTGTTGATGTTTGTGCAATTGAAAAAAAGGTATGTTTTAATAAAGTTCAAATGTTTACAAATTAGATGCGCTGAAATAAAAGCATCTTTCCAAACAGGAAAACTGGGATGATAGTGATATTATGTCTGATCTCGCATCACAGTTTACTGGTCACACACATGGTTAGCAGATGTTATTGGTCACATACACATGGTTAGCAAATGTTATTGGTCACATACACATGGTTAGCAGATGTTATTGGTCACATACAGTGCCTTGCGAAAGTATTCGGCCCCTTTGAACTTTGCGACCTTTTGCCACATTTCAGGCTTCAAACATAAAGATATAAAACTGTATTTTTTTGTGAAGAATCAACAACAAGTGGGACACAATCATGAAGTGGAACGACATTTATTGGATATTTCAAACCTTTTTAACAAATCAAAAACTGAAAAATTGGGCGTGCCAAATTATTCAGCCCCCTTAAGTTAATACTTTGTAGCGCCACCTTTCGCTGCGATTACAGCTGTAATTCGCTTGGGGTATGTCTCTATCAGTTTTGCACATCGAGAGACTGAAATTTTTTCCCATTCCTCCTTGCAAAACAGCTCGAGCTCAGTGAGGTTGGATGGAGAGCATTTGTGAACAGCAGTTTTCAGTTCTTTCCACAGATTCTCGATTGGATTCAGGTCTGGACTTTGACTTGGCCATTCTAACACCTGGATATGTTTATTTTTGAACCATTCCATTGTAGATTTTGCTTTATGTTTTGGATCATTGTCTTGTTGGAAGACAAATCTCCGTCCCAGTCTCAGGTCTTTTGCAGACTCCATCATGTTTTCTTCCAGAATGGTCCTGTATTTGGCTCCATCCATCTTCCCATCAATTTTAACCATCTTCCCTGTCCCAGCTGAAGAAAAGCAGGCCCAAACCATGATGCTGCCACCACCAGGTTTGACAGTGGGGATGGTGTGTTCATTGTGATGAGCTGTGTTGCTTTTACGCCAAACATAACGTTTTGCATTGTTGCCAAAAAGTTCAATTTTGGTTTCATCTGACCAGAGCACCTTCTTCCACATGTTTGGTGTGTCTCCCAGGTGGCTTGTGGCATAAAAACAATACTTTTTATGGATATCTTTAAGAAATGTCTTTCTTCTTGCCACTTCCATAAAGGCCAGATTTGTGCAATATACGACTGATTGTTGTCCTATGGACAAAGTCTCCCACCTCAGCTGTAGATCTCTGCAGTTCATCCAGAGTGATCATGGGCCTCTTGGCTGCATCTCTGATCAGTCTTCTCCTTGTATGAGCTGAAAGTTTAGAGGGACGGCCAGGTCTTGGTAGATTTGCAGTGGTCTGATACTCCTTCCATTTCAATATTATCGCTTGCACAGTGCTCCTTGGGATGTTTAAAGCTTGGGAAATATTTTTGTATCCTAATCCGGCTTTAAACTTCTTCACAACAATATCTCGGACCTGCCTGGTGTGTTCCTTGTTCTTCATGCTTTTAACGGACCTCTGAGACTATCACAGTGCAGGTGCATTTATACGGAGACTTGATTACACACAGGTGGATTGTATTTATCATCATTAGTGAGGTTGGATGGAGAGCATTTGTGAACAGCAGTTTTCAGTTCTTTCCACAGATTCTCGATTGGATTCAGGTCTGGACTTTGACTTGGCCATTCTAACACCTGGATATGTTTATTTTTGAACCATTCCATTGTAGATTTTGCTTTATGTTTTGGATCATTGTCTTGTTGGAAGACAAATCTCCGTCCCAGTCTCAGGTCTTTTGCAGACTCCATCATGTTTTCTTCCAGAATGGTCCTGTATTTGGCTCCATCCATCTTCCCATCAATTTTAACCATCTTCCCTGTCCCAGCTGAAGAAAAGCAGGCCCAAACCATGATGCTGCCACCACCAGGTTTGACAGTGGGGATGGTGTGTTCATTGTGATGAGCTGTGTTGCTTTTACGCCAAACATAACGTTTTGCATTGTTGCCAAAAAGTTCAATTTTGGTTTCATCTGACCAGAGCACCTTCTTCCACATGTTTGGTGTGTCTCCCAGGTGGCTTGTGGCATAAAAACAATACTTTTTATGGATATCTTTAAGAAATGTCTTTCTTCTTGCCACTTCCATAAAGGCCAGATTTGTGCAATATACGACTGATTGTTGTCCTATGGACAAAGTCTCCCACCTCAGCTGTAGATCTCTGCAGTTCATCCAGAGTGATCATGGGCCTCTTGGCTGCATCTCTGATCAGTCTTCTCCTTGTATGAGCTGAAAGTTTAGAGGGACGGCCAGGTCTTGGTAGATTTGCAGTGGTCTGATACTCCTTCCATTTCAATATTATCGCTTGCACAGTGCTCCTTGGGATGTTTAAAGCTTGGGAAATATTTTTGTATCCTAATCCGGCTTTAAACTTCTTCACAACAATATCTCGGACCTGCCTGGTGTGTTCCTTGTTCTTCATGCTTTTAACGGACCTCTGAGACTATCACAGTGCAGGTGCATTTATACGGAGACTTGATTACACACAGGTGGATTGTATTTATCATCATTAGTCATTTAGGTCAACATTGGATCATTCAGAGATCCTCACTGAACTTCTGGAGAGAGTTTGCTGCACTGAAAGTAAAGGGGCTGAATAATTTTGCACGCCCAATTTTTCAGTTTTTGATTTGTTAAAAAAGTTTGAAATATCCAATAAATGTCGTTCCACTTCATAATTGTGTCCCACTTGTTGTTGATTCTTCACAAAAAAAATACAGTTTTATATCTTTATGTTTGAAGCCTGAAATGTGGCAAAAGTTCAAGGGGGCCGAATACTTTCGCAAGGCACTGTACACATGGTTAGCAGATGTTATTGGTCACACACATGGTTAGCAGATGTTATTGGTCACATACACATGGTTAGCAGATGTTATTGGTCACACACATGGTTAGCAGATGTTATTGGTCACATACACATGATTAGCAGATGTTATTGGTCACCCACATGATTAACAGATGTTATTGGTCATATTCACATGGTTAGCAGATGTTATTGATCACATACACATGATTAGCAGATGTTATTGGTCACAAACATATGGTTAGCAGATGTTATTGGTCACACACATGATTAACAGATGTTATTGATCACATACACATGATAAGCAGATGTTATTGGTCACACACATGATTAGCAGATGTTATTGGTCACACACATGATTAACAAATGTTATTGGTCACATACACATGGTTAGCAGATGTTTTTGGTCACAAACACATGGTTAGCAGATGTTATTGGTCACATTCACATGGTTAGCAGATGTTATTGTTCACACACATGGTTAGCATATGTTATTGGTCACATTCACATGGTTAGCAGATATTATTGGTCACATACACATGGTTAGCAGACGCTATTGCGAGTGTCACGAAATGCTTGTTCTTCTAGTTCCGACAATGTAGTAATATCTAACATGTAACCTAACAATTCCACAAAAATGACCTAATATACACAAATCTAAGTAAAGGGATGAAATAAGAATGTATACATATAAATATATGGATGAGCAATGACCGAGCGGCATAGGCAAGATGCAATAGATGGTATATATAAGATAAGATAAGATTCATATGAGATGAGAAAGGAAATATCTGTAAATATTATTAAAGTGACTAGTGATCCATTTATTAAAGTGGCCAATGATTTCAAGTCAGTATGTAGGCAGCAGCCTCTCTGTGTTAGTAATGGCTCTATAGCAGTCTGATTGCCTTGAGATAGAAGCTGTTTTTCAGTCTCTCGGTACCAGCTTTAATGCATCTTCTGGAAGATAGCAGGGTGAACAGGCAGTGGTCGGGTGGTTGTTGTCCTTGATGATATTTTTGGCCTTCCTGTGACATCTGGTGCTGTAGGTGTCCTGGAAGACAGGTAGTTTGCCCCCGGTGATGCGTTAGGCAGACCTCACTACCCTCTGGAGAGCCTTACGGTTATGGGCGGTGCAGTTGATACTGACTGACAGGATGCTCTCGATAATGCATCTGTAAAAGTTTTTGAGGTTTTAGGTGACAAAACACATTTCCTCAGCCTCCTGAGGAGGCTGTCTGTGTGGGTGAACCATTTCAGTTTATCCGTGATGTGTACGCTGAGGAACTTAAAACCTTCCACCTTCTCCACTGCTGTCCCGTCGATGTGGATAGGGGGTTCTCCCTCTGCTGTTTCCTGAAGTCCACGATCATCTTCTTTGTTTTGTTGACGTTGACTGAGAGATTGTTTTCCTGACACCACACTCCAAGGGCCCTCACCTCCTCCCTGTAGGCCGTCTCGTCGTTTTGGTAATCAAGCCTACTACTGTTGTGTAGTCCGCAAACTTGATGATTGAGTTGGAGGCGTGCATGGCCACACAGTCATGGGTGAACAGGGAGTACAGGAGGATGCTATGTACGCACCCTTGTGGGGCACCAGTGTTGAGGATCAGCGAAGTGGGGATGTTGTTCCCAACCTTCATCACCTGGGGGCGTCCGGTCAGGAAGTCCAGGACCCAGTTGCACAGGGAGGGGTTCAGACCCAGGCCCTCAAGCTTAATGATGAGCTTGGATGGTACTATGGTGTTGAATGCTGAGCTGTAGTCAATGAACAACATTCTTTCATAGGTGTAATCTAGAGCCAAGAGTTGTGATTTTAAATTGCATAAATATCCTTCTTGACACACTTGTTGAATCAAGCAAGAGAACATGATAACAATGGTAATTAATAATGAGCGACGCAGTAGAGCGCAGGTCGGCCTAGAGACACGTTTTTGGTGGTTGCAGCCCACTCCTTTATATTAATGTATTATTGTATACAAATACACCCAGTGTATATGCAAATAAGGCACATTTCATTTTAAAGTCACATGAGGTTGGTGGCACCTAATTGGGGAGGATGGGTTTATGGTAATGGCTGGAGCAGGATGAGTGGAATGGTATCAAATACATCAAACACAAACATAATTTTGTTTTCCAACAGGACAATGACTCAACACAACTCCAGGCTGTGTAAGGGCTATTTGACCAAGAAGGAGAGTGATGGAGTGCTCCAATTGAGATGGTTTGGGATGAGTTGGACCGCAGAGTGAAAGAAAAGCACCCAACAAGTCCTCAGAACTCCTTCAAGACTGTTGGAAAAGCATTCCTCATGAAGCTGGTTGAGAGAATGCCAAGAGTGAGCAAAGCTGTCATCAAGGCAAAGGGTGGCTTATTTTATGAATCTCAAATATTAAATATATTTTGATTTGTTTAACACTTTTTTGGTTACTACATGATTCCATATGTGTTACTTCATAGTTTTGATATCTTCACTATTACTCTACAAGGTAGAAAATACTCAAAATAAATAAAAACCCTGGAATGAGTAGATGTGTCTAAAGTTGTGACTGGTAAGGTATATATGAGTGCATTATAAGAAAAAAAGTTACATTTGTCAAAACATTTAACACCGGAATTCCATTCATTATGTCCGTGCCAATTCAATGAATTTTTTGAGCTATAATTCAGTCAATATCTTCATTCATTGTCCAACTGTTGCATTTATTAGAATAGCTTTAAACAATTACGATGACCGTGGCTAATCTGGTACACAGAGAGCAGCTCTACTCTGCTCCAGGGGCACTGGGGGGAGACTGAGGAGAGACTGGAGTCAGTGACAGCCATTCAGAGACTCTGCACGACTGGAACTGCTGAAATACTGAGCTGGTGTGTGCGTGTGTGCGTGCGTGCGTGTGTGTGTGCGTGTGTGCGTGTGTGCGTGTGTGCGTGTGTGCGTGTGTGCGTGTGTGTGCGTGTGTGCGTGTGTGTGTGTGTTTCTTTTTTCTTACCTTCACAGGATTGTCCGTCAGCCATCAGAGAGAATCCAGGGAAACATGAGCAGCCAGGTCTACCAGCCACTGAGGAGCACTGTTGCATACAGAGGCCATTTCCTGCTCAGAGGGTCACAACACAGCTCAACATCACACCAAAACACACCACAACACAACAGTAGTCAAGGTGACATACGTCACAGGGGGCCAGCCCTGTGTGTGTGTGTTATATAACCTCTGTGTGATTTACTGTATCCCTGTGTACTCATTTCCTGTTTCCACTTTGACCCCTGACCTGTTCGGATTGTATTTCCTCCTGCGTCCCAATGGAACGGGATCCCCACCCTGAAATTATGGAGTCAAACACACACACCCTGAGGAGACCCCCACTACATACAATGCTGACTACATGGGGATGGCTGGATACTTCGCAATACACACAGGAGCTTTGTGGCCTTTGATGCAATCTTAAAACTTGTATGTGACATTTAAAAGTACAATGGGTCAAACATAACTAAAATGGACAAAGACGGTTAAAGTATTTAACTGAAGGAGGAAACATCTGTCATGTGAAGGAATGTGAAATGAATTATACTAGAAGGGTGCATGACTGAAAATCTTCTAGGCTTTGTGCTCTCTTAGGGGACTAATGGGTGTCTTCATTTACCTTTCTATTCCGTACCAAATATTCTGTTCCACTATGGTTCCTCTAATGCTGTCGCGCCATCATAATGGGACTCCTTCCACACACTGATCCCAGACATGCATTTGGGTTCTTCTATCAAGACTAATGACTGATTTTAAGGTATGAAAACACAGTTCATGTGGTCTGCCAGGTCTAAAGTAGATAGGCACCACTCTGGCCTACTGTCAGGTTCTACCCACCCTCACAGGGGTTAACAGAGGTTGGAGTGGTGGAGGGTGCGGTGGAGGTAGCCTCAACCTCTGGCCTGTCATCCTCTCTCAACTTGTTCTCTTCATCTACCGTCTCTGTGAAAACAGAAATAAACTCATCATGGAAAGTACTAATTAAACAGTATAACCAACAAACCGCCCAGTCATCCTGTCTTGTTGGTTAAAGAGAGAGCTGTGAAATGCCTTCAATTTATCCACAGATATGAGGCTAGGCGGCAACAGGGCACAGATGAAAGTTCCCTTAGAGACAGAGAGTTGAGGCACGACAGGAAAAGGCTTGGCCTGCAGACAAACCTGTGTTTTTATCAGCCTGCAGACTCACTGCACCTTTCTGTAAAGTAGGTCTCACATTAGATTCCTGTTGAGACAGGCTTGTGCTGGTGAAAGCCCCATTCGATAAATGTATGGCACACTTACAGTAGCCTAGAGTCGGTTGGAAATACCTGAACATACTGTATTTACTAGTCTAAATGTATGAAGGCTACTGAAGGCTACTGAACTGTGAAGAAAGGCTTTATCAAAACAGTATGAGATCTGGGGGCCTCCCGGGTGGCGCAGTGGTCTATGGCACTGGTCAGTGCTAGAGGTGTCACTACAGATCCGGGTTCGATCCCAGGCTGTGTCGCAGCCGGCCGCGACCGGGAGACATATGAGGAGGCGCACAATTGGCCCAGCGTTGTCCGGGTTAGGGAGGTTTTGGCCAGCTGGGATGTCCTTGTCCCATCACGCTCTAGCGACTCCTTGTGGCGACCAGCATGCATGCTGGCCCCGGTCGCCAGCTGTACAGTGTTTCCTCTGACACATTGGTGCGGCTGGCTTCCGGGTTAAGCGAGCAGGGTGTCAAGAAGCAGTGCAGCTTGGCGGGGTTGTGTTTCGGAGGACACGTGGCTCTTGACCTTCACTTCTCCTAAGTCCGCACGGGAGTCGCAGCGATAGGACAAGACTGTAACTACCAATTGGCGATAAAAAGGGGTAAAAAGTACACAAAGAAATTACAATAAAAAATGTAGAAATGAGATCTGAATAACAATTATCAGTCTGAATCAGAGACAGTAGGCAGGAAGCAAGGAAAATCATATGCTGTCAAAAGTGTGGACAAATATATGGATAGAGTCTGGCAGGAGTCTGAAAACACAGAAGGCTGTTAATCATACTGTTGAGAGAGTGGCTGTGAAAAATGGTTTGGGACAAAGGTATTACACTCTGGAATCAGTCATCCTTCACTGGTTTTATGTAATTAAACATAACTGTTCTATACTTCAGTAATTAGCCTGGGAGCCAATCTGTTTTTATCCAACTTGTCATCGTATTGCCAATTAAGGCTACTGTGTGCCTATTCAAGGCCCAAACAGACAGGCAACCAGGCTAATAGCTATGTGGTCTTGCACATACAGTATTGTGGAGTACTGTACAGTACAGTGCATGGTCTGACATACTCTAACAACCTAAGAGTAGTTTTCCTTTACCTGGCACACAGCTGACCGCGTCCTTCTGCAGTACATAGCCAGGGTAGCAGGCACACCTGAAGGAGCCAGGGGTGTTGATACACCTGTGGTGGCAGAGTGTTCCCTGGTAAACCTGGCACTCATCTACATCCTCCATCTCAGGAGGGCCCTCCACCGTGTTCTCCCTCTCCTGCTCCTCCTCCTCCCCGATGGAGAAGGCCTCTTTAGGGAACGGACTGTCTGACACTACAGGACAAGGAGAGAGGGCTGTCACTAATAGCCTAACCTTTATGTTGTACAGTAGAATAGAGTCAAGTAAAGCAGAAGGTAACCAAGGCAGAGAATACAGATCTGGAACTGTATCTTATTTCTTAAAACTGCATTGTTGGTTAAGGGATGGTAAGTAAGCTTTTCATTGCAAGGTCTACACCGGTGCATGTGACAAATACAATTTAATTTGATTTGTATCTCTCATAGAGGGGTCTATAGTAGTTCCCATCCTCACTCTGGCAGGGCAGTGAGGTGCACAAAGTGGGGAGATTCCACTACAAAGCCTCTCTTTAGTAAGGAGGGGTAGAGTAAAAAGGTTTTCTTTTGTTTAACTCTATGCCTTTCTTTGACAGGACACTGGTGTGTGTTGTGTGTTGGCAGGACAGTGGTGTGTGTAGTGTGTTGTCAGGGCAGTGGTCTATGTAGTGTGTTGGCAGAACAGTGGTGTGTGTTGTGTGTTGGCAGGACAGTGGTGTGTGTAGTGTGTTGGCAGGACAGTGGTGTGTGTAGTGTGTTGGCAGGACAGTGGTGTGTGTAGTGTGTTGGCAGGACAGTGGTGTGTGTAGTGTGTTGGCAGGACAGTGGTGTGTGTAGTGTGTTGGCAGGACAGTGGTGTGTGTAGTGTGTTGGCAGGACAGTGGTGTGTGTAGTATGTTGGCAGAACAGCGGTATATGTATTGTGTTGGCAGGGCAGTGGTGTGTGTAGTGTGCTGGCAGGGCAGTGGTGTGTGTTGTTAGGACAGTGGTGTGTGTAGTGTGTTGGCAGGACAGTGGTGTGTGTAGTGTGTTGGCAGGACAGTGGTGTGTGTAGTGTGTTAGCAGAACAGCGGTATATGTATTGTGTTGGCAGGGCAGTGGTGTGTGTAGTGTGCTGGCAGGGCAGTGGTGTGTGTTGTTAGGACAGTGGTGTGTGTAGTAGTGTGTTGGCAGGGCAGTGGTGTGTGTTGTTAGGACAGTGGTGTGTGTAGTGTGTTGGCAGGACAGTGGTGTGTGTAGTGTGTTGGCAGGACAGTGGTGTGTGTAGTGTGTTGGCAGGACAGCGGTGTATGTAGTGTGTTGGCAGGACAGTGGTGTATGTATTGTGTTGGCAAGACAGTGGTTTGTGTTGTCAGGACAGTGGTGTGTGTAGTGGGTTGGCAGGACAGTGGTGTGTGTAGTGTGTTGGCAGGACAGTGTTGTGTGTAGTGTGTTGGCAGAACAGCGGTATATGTATTGTTTTGGCAGGGCAGTGGTGTGTGTAGTGTGCTGGCAGGGCAGTGGTGTGTGTTGTTAGGACAGTGGTGTGTGTAGTGTGTTGGCAGGACAGTGGTGTGTGTAGTGTGTTGGCAGGGCAGTGGTGTGTGTTGTTAGGACAGTGGTGTGTGTAGTGTGTTGGCAGGACAGTGGTGTGTGTAGTGTGTTGGCAGGACAGTGGTGTGTGTAGTGTGTTGGCAGGACAGCGGTGTATGTATTGTGTTGGCAGGACAGTGGTGTATGTATTGTGTTGGCAAGACAGTGGTTTGTGTTGTCAGGACAGTGGTGTGTGTAGTGGGTTGGCAGGACAGTGGTGTGTGTAGTGTGTTGGCAGGACAGTGTTGGCAGAACAGCAGTGTATGTATTGTGTTGGCAGGACAGGTGTGTGTGTAGTGTGTTGGCAGGACAGTGGTTTGTGTAGTGTGTAGGCAGGACAGTGGTGTGGGTATTGTGTGTGTGTGTGTGTGTGTGTGTGTGTGTGTGTGTGTGTGTGTGTGTGTGTGTGTGTGTGTGTGTGTGTGTGTGTGTGTGTGTGTGTGTGTGTGTGTGTGTGTGTGTGTGTGTGTGTGTGTGTGTGTGTGTGTGTGTGTGCTCAGGTATGTGACACTACCTCTCTTTGGCACTGCGGTCGGGTCAAGCACAGGCCTCTCTCTGAGGGTGTGCAAGCCATCTCCCTCCCCCTCCTCTCTCGCCACCTCCTCCTCTCCCTCACAGCAGGTGAGGAAGACATGGCTGCAGGGGTAGCCCAGGTACTGGTGGGCCTCACAGCGGTGGCCCTCCCTACGGAACCTCAGCCCCAGAGAGCAGCAGCTACAACACTCCTGTTGGGTGGACAGATTCAACATCAGACTGCTATATCTACCATATCAAGTGTCTTTCTTCTCTTTCTCTGTCTTAGTGCGCAGCAGGATGTTGTTCAGGCTACATGGAGGAGAAACATAACACTGAAATAGTGACCACTGTGATATAGTGTGGCTGTACAGAAGTATTATATGACTTGAGTCTGTAGGACCCATGGTGGGGTGGTGAAAGACAATATTTAACATTAGACCAAGGCTTTGAGTATATAATGCCCCCCTACTGTTCTGGGCGCTCTGGGTACTTCCTGGAAGACAGGTCTGATGGCAGATGAATGGCTCTAGAAATCTGGGCTAATACACTACAACTCCACACTACATCACAATGATTTGACTCTCACTGACATCAATAACAGACCTTGAAATACATAGCAACATTTTTCCAGAAATATCAAATATCACTGCTTTCAAAATACCAGTGTCCAAGGTATTGATCTTGGCAGGATGGTGAAAACAGCCTGACATATCCTGCAGTACTGCAGCCTCGTTTCATGAGCGTGAAGCTCATAAATCTGTGGGAACCTTGACCACAAACATGGTCCTCTCTCTCTGAGTTGTCTAAATTGAATAAGAGGTAATTGAGTCACTGAGGGACTCTAAACGTTCCTCCTGATTGGTGTGGTCTTCGCTGGCAATGACTAGGGCCAGTGGAAATCTGAAGGGAGGATTTCTTTTAACTGCTTTTACGTTTAATCCATAAAACTGTGGCTATTCATGTCTTGTAGATGCATTTTGTTTGATTTAAATTAATTCTAGGTAGGCTATGTTTGACCTTAAATCATTTCTGGGGACACCCCCAGCAAATTGTGTTGGCTCTGTCAACAGATCAGAAAATGAGGTGACATAAAATATCTGGCCATTTAACAAACAATTTCATTCCAAATCCAAGCATACCCTGTATATTCAGTGTTAGAAAAGAGGTAGGAGTTGGTTATATACTGTATATTCAGTGTTAGAAAAGAGGTAGGAGTTGGTTATATACTGTATATTCAGTGTTAGAAAAGAGGTAGGAGTTGGTTATATACTGTATATTCAGTGTTAGAAAGGTAGGAATTGGTTATATACTGTATATTCAGTGTTAGAAAAGAGGTAGGAGTTGGTTATATACTGTATATTCAGTGTTAGAAAAGAGGTAGGAGTTGGTTATATACTGTATATTCAGTGTTAGAAAGGTAGGAATTGGTTATATACTGTATATTCAGTGTTAGAAAAGAGGTAGGAGTTGGTTATATACTGTATATTCAGTGTTAGAAAGGTAGGAGGTAGGAGT
The DNA here is from genome assembly GCF_036934945.1 of Oncorhynchus masou masou. Classification (NCBI taxonomy): domain Eukaryota; kingdom Metazoa; phylum Chordata; class Actinopteri; order Salmoniformes; family Salmonidae; genus Oncorhynchus; species Oncorhynchus masou. The sequence goes on from NC_088244.1 coordinate 19,539,521, forward strand.
TGGTTATATACTGTATATTCAGTGTTAGAAAAGAGGTAGGTGTTTGCTATATACTGTATATTCAGTGTTAGAAAAGAGGTAGGAGTTGGTTATATATTGTATATTCAGTGTTAGAAAAGAGGTAGGAGTTGGTTATATACTGTATATTCAGTGTTAGAAAAGAGGTAAGAGTTGGTTATATACTGTATATTCAATGTTAGAAAGGTAGGAGGTAGGAGTTGGTTGTGGCAAGAACAACAGACCATTACTCACTGTATGGAATGTGGCCTATGTGGGAATCAAACCCATAACTCTGGGGCTACAGCTAGCACCACCAAACCAACCAACCAACTCATGGGAACAACATTTACCTTGAAGGAGTCGACTCCACACTGGTCACTGTTGTCCACCTCACACACAACTCCCTCTCTGGCTGCATTCATACCAGAGAAACAGCGACTCTCCTTCAGAGAGCCCAGACAGCACTGTCTCTGAGCCGTCCTGGCAGAGAGAGACACACCCAGGAGAGATGTTAGAATTTGAGTCAGTGTTTTGACTGTACCTAGACCTAACTGTGGTCCTACCCTAGCAGTGTGTTGGCTAGCTGTGCCTCCCTCTGGCCAAAACCAGCATCATCTGGAAATGTTATGGAATTAAATTGGAAGTCTATTAGGGCAAAAATTCACACTAGTACGCTGTGCAATGTAATGTGTGAGGGCCTGTAAAATGTATAGTTTTCATATTGGCACAAATTCTTTATAGATCGTGATCTCATTCACTTCATATTTAACACATCAACCACAAATACAACTTTCAAGGAATCATGTCATACAATAATGACATGGGCCCACAAAGCGAAGTCACGTAAGACGCCATTTATAAGATGATCATATTTTACAAGTAGGCTAAAAACTAAACCAATGCATAGTTGGCTTGCCGTCAAAAACAAGTTGGCTGAAGCAGAAACAAACTTGGCAGCCGACCATCCCTCACTGGCATAGTGAATGCAGCAAAGCTGACATTTATAACACACTCTATAACTAAGTAGGACAAACTCTGGTCCCTACCAATGAGTAATTCCTACAGAAAAATTGGACTTCCTAAAACTTGTGTTTAGTGTGTCTCCATGGGCGTACCGACAGATGGAGTGTCTGTCCTCTCTGGGGAGCTCCATGGTGCTGCAGTGGCCATGGGCTGAGGCCCACTTCTCCCCTGTCTCACAGCAGGTCTCCACCAACTCCTTGGAAGAAACTACAGAAACACACACACACAAAACAAACACACCATCAGACAGATGGGGTTTAAGTTCAATTTTTCTGAGGGAACACATGAAATTCTAACTAAATAGAATGAAGGAGAGATCACCATTGGAGAGGACATTCTCAAACTCTCTGACTATCATTCACGCAATACATCTCACCCAGTCCTTCATGGAAGAAAGGATTTAATGTGTAACATTGTAGTCTATGCAATATCCAAAGATACATAAATCTGAGGCAGTTTACTGAGAGTGTGTCTGCATCCCAGCTTGGCTGTTACTGCTCCACGTGTCTGCTAGAGTGATTGACTTTGCGCTGAATGTGCTTTGGTGAATAGACTGAATTCACATTCAGCAGCATGAGGAACAAATGATTTTATTATTTTCCACCTCCATCTCCCTCTCTCTGTTTCCCTGGCAGGGAGCACTGTGAAACCTTAGACTCTATAAAGTATACTCCAGAGCCAATGTATACAAAATCTTAGCTTGAAGGCTAATCAGTGTTCAGGCAACACAATATCACCCCATCCAGCACTAGGAACAGACAGAGGGGAAAAAATAATAATCTCATTTAGAGCCTGCCCAGTGATCATGACTATGATGACTCCAGATCAGTGCATTCCAATGTTGATTGGTGTTTCCTGTACTGTACTGTAGTTCTTTGTGTAACAGGGCTTAGTTCGCTGCTAACAGTTTAGCTTCCTCCATTGTCCGACTGCCCCATTCTGGGCTCGAACCATTGACCTTCTGCTTTGCAACACATGTGACTGCCATCCTTGACAACATTCCAAAGGTTTGGGACACCGAAAAGGTTGTGCACCGAAAATTGGATGGTGCGATCTGAGCCATTTCTAGCTAGCTATGGAATGAATTTACGGTTCGTTCTTAACTCCGCTACATTTGGACAGACTGAACCTAACCCTCTAGGTCAAAGATATGTTTCCCAGTGTAGCCATTCCAGCTGAAAAGGTAGGCCTGTAGCCTACAATACTGTATTTCTCTGGTTGGTATAATTAGTTCAATCTATAATGTGCCTCTTTCTGGCCATTTCTCCCACATGAACTCCTCGTTTGCTACTATTTTTGTTGCTAATGTAACATTTTGCTTACCAAGGCCTATGCTATCGTTAGTCCCATCAATACATCGTTTTTTTTGCATAGGGCTGTCAAATGATAAATATTTTTTGGATTTGATGTGATTAATCACGATTAATCTCAAAATCAGAATTTGCTCAAATTGAGCTGTAATTTAAGATTGTTTTATTCAAAATACATTGCATGACGTCTTGATTGTGTCCAAAACTAACAATTAGCAAAATCAGCTAAATTGATTAAGCACACTTTCTTTAACCTCAAAGGCAACTTGTTGTGACATAGCATTGTTGATTTCAGCTGTATATATGATGTATTTTGAATGTTTTCCTGATATTTTAAACACTTTCAGACAATGCGATTAATCACACAATAACAAAAAGGTGCACAAAAATTACAAAAGTTAACTCGAGTTAAAATATGAACTCTGACAGCCCTAGTTTTGCATGATAAAAGAATGCCAGATGCAGATAATCATGTCATTTATTAAGAAATGTTTGGTCGTGTTCCCCTTCTCAGGTGTTGCATTGCATCAACCAATGGTTGCATGCCACGTAGTCGACTCTGCATTCAGGCACCAGATTGCTATAACATAGGTCAAATACATATCCAGGCATTGTAAGATCTTTTATGAGTCAGCAAGGACTTTATGATTGACATTGTTCTATCGCCAACCTGCTCTAATCTACTCACCACCTCTGTGAATTGTCTCTGTGCGGTGCGCACGCCAGTCAAATTCACCACACAGCCACAGGTTGTGTGCTGGCGCTTCCCCTTATTTGGTTTATCCCCTTTCAGTAATCATTTTGAATGTTTGTAATATTAATGCAAATGATGTCTTTATATATTTTCTGCGTTAAGTACTGGCCATTCATATTTGTGGTGTGCAATGTTATTGCCTGTGAAATGTATTACCACTGCTGCCTATTGATAGGTGTTCATTTATGACTGTGTGTTCTGTTACTGCTCCTTCCCAACTAGGCTGCCAAGTCCTCTGCTACAACCATCTTGGACCATGTCTCTCTTATGAGATAGTTTATATTATCATGGGACAATCAGGGTTGGCTAGTAAATTAGTACCAGGGATGACCTAATCAGATTACTGTCACGCCCTGACCTTAGTTATCTATGTTTTCTGTATTATTTTGGTCAGGTCAGGGTGTGACAAGGGTGGGTATATGTGTTTTTGTCCTGTCTAGGGTTTTTGTATGTTTATGGATTTTTTCTAGTTGAGGGCTTTATATGTCTATGGTTGCCGAGATTGGTTCTCAATGAGAGGCAGCTGTTTATCATTGTTTCTGATTGGGGACCATATTTAGGTAGCCATATTCATTGGGTATTTTGTGGGTTATTGTCTATGTGTAGTCGCATGTCAGCACTTGTTGTTTATAGCGGCACGTTGGTTTTGTATAGTTTGTTAAGTGTTCTTTGTTCATTAAAAGAAGAATGTATTCTAATCACGCTGCGCTTTGGTCTCCTCTATACAACAAACAATTACAAAAATAAAGTATCTGTAACCTGACCGCATTACTTAAAAATTACAGTTATATTCTTAAAAACATCTGATTACATTTGAGATGGTTTTTTTCTAATATCAAGATGTGGGCTGCAAATGGTTGCCTTATACACATACTATTTTGGAACCTATTTGAAAGCTTGCTGAGCCACACTGTTTTCAGTGGGAATAAAAGCTTTCTCTTCTGTTGTAATCTGTTTGGAATCTCCAAAACGGACACATTTTTTCTTGTTGGTGGCTTTCCACAGAAACTTTTTTTTTTACGTCAGGATTTGTAAAAAAAAACCATCATGATCTTTGTGTCAACACAGCTCCACCCTGTTCACTTCCCAAGCACTGGGATAACAAATCATCTGATTTCTCTTAGATCCATTACATCTGTCTATTGACATCTTTATCATACCAACCTGTTATGTTATTATTTAATTTTTTATTTGTACCTTTATTTAACTAGGCAAGTCAGTTAAGAACACATTCTTATTTACAATGACATTCTACCCCGGACGATGCTGGGCCAATTGTACGCCACCCTATGGGACTCCAATCATGGCCGGTTGTGATACAGCCTGGAATCTAACCAGGTCTGTAGTGATGCCTCTAGCACTGAGATGCAGTACCTTAGACCGCTGCGCCACTCGGGAGCCCAAGGTAAGGGTGGGTCAGACCATTTCCTCTTTTACTGGCCACAATCTGCTTGGTGGCTTGGGGTAATAGGCCTATCATTTCACAATCTAAGAATTACAGTTGGGAACGCTTTCCCTGGAACTTGATAGTGAAGCTGACCTTTTAGCAGTGATGCCATGTCATCACGAAGATGCAGCAGGAATTTGAGCCAGCACTTGCCTAAGGATGCTGGGGGGTTGGGTGGACAGTGTTAGAGAGAGAACTGATCGGTATGCAGAATCAATTGAGGAGGCAGATGCCGTCTAACCAAGGAAGTCATCCAAAAGTTATCATTACTCAAAATGAATTCATTTTGAGTAATTCAATGGATTTTGTTACTAATCATGTTTATTGTCATGTAATCTGCAATAAATTAAAATGTTCAAGTAATCCGTACCACCCTGGGGACAACATTGGTCAAATGACTCTTTTGTGCCTTACAATGGTTTTGACAAATGACATTTCATAAAACGACATAATATCTTAAGACTGTTACGATATTATTGAAGGGTTTACCCTTGTGAAACACAACTGGGACTTTGTTCTAAAACTGTGTTTGTGGACCTTCTAGCTGCACTGTTTCTAAATCAGCAGACTGTAAAAACTCATTTGTATACCTTTTTATAACTTTAATTTGTCAATTATTATGTAGGCTGATTCAAATGTAGCAATTGATTTAATAGAAGAGCAGCTGTAGGCGGTACAGAGAAAAGTGCTAAGTGGAGATCTTTACCCAATACCATGATTAAACTCCACAGTCTACAAAATCAACTAAAACATGAGTCCAATTAAAGAAAGAGCCAGAAAGGATAAATAATGTGAAATTAGCATAGTAACAAATAAGCAAAAGTATTTGTTTGAAGGAGCTTATGTTAACTGGTCATTAATTCTCTCGTCATGAATTAACTTCCCCAACTTTTCTTAGTGATTCACTTTCCTTTGTTTTGGTCCTGATGGCCCACTCTCCTTGACATGCCTTTTCATGTGAGCACCAAGCTGTTTATTTCCAGTGGAGAATGTGCTGCACAGCAGTGAATCATTTATAGGTTTAGAAATGAAAAGATAGGGAACCTCAGAGAAGGCAAGGCCTCTTTGATGCATAAATATCTGTCACCATTCGTGCTCTCTGACAATGTTCTTTGAACCTGCGTGAATTTGTTATTATTATAAGACAGAGCTTCATCAGTCATCTTTTTCATTTGCATCCTACCCATTTTTATATCCAGCTGGAATCAGTATAGCAATCATACAACGTAGTACAGAACGGTCCCATGTGCTCAATAAAAAGGTAAGATATTATTTGTAGTTTGACTGGAATTCAGTTGAACATGCCAAAGCAATATTTGTGCAAGGTCTTAGTTGACAAATGTCTGCCCAGAAACACATACTTCTTATTATGAAATCTGTGAGTTTTTACAGAACCCAAGACCATTTTAAGTTGTTTTTTTTTTTAAAGGGGAAAGGAGCTACTTTGAAAATACCACAATGCAGGTTTGATTGAATTGAGGCCTTTGAGTTAACGACATCAAAAAGGCTCTGAAACGAGACCCTGCAGATAAAGGTCAAACATTTAGACTGAAACAGCCACTTTACAGCCTTGAAACAATTACCTGGAGTAGCGGAACCATGTCTAAGCTCAGCCCATGAATATGCTGCATCTCTCTAATTAGGAGACTAAAGCAAATATGTTCCATTCAGGTGTGTAATCACCCCCATGGCTGATTTATCATGTGAGGAGGAAAGTTGTGGAGGTGGCCTTGATAGGTGGTTCTAGGTACATCTCTCTTTTCTTGGCCTGTCATTACATCTGTCTGCCAGCCTGTTAAGTTGCAATAATATCACACTCACACAGCACTGTAGCCCACCACCACCATCCATTGAGAGTATTGAAAACAAGAGGGGAGCCGCTAGCATCCCGACATGTCTCCATCCTTGTGCCATAAATTGGTGGCCGACGCTGCTGTACAGTTTATAATTTGTTTTTATTTGACCCTTATTTTATCAGGTACATTTGACTGAGAACACATTTTCATTTACAGCAACGACCTGGAGAATAGTTACAGGGGAGATGAGTGGGAAGTAATTAGCCATTGAGCCAAAAGTTAATCTTTTATCAAAATGTAGTGGAATAAAACATTTTTTTAACAAGTTACAATACCCAAAAGGTACTCAATTGGTGGAACGCCCCAGCTGTCTATGACTTAACAGGGAGGGTGTTTCCCCCATCAGCATGACTTCCTTTCCATGGCCGGCTGACGCATGTTGAAGAAGATAGCGTATCGACAGCTATTTATCCTGATCACCCTGATAGTGACTGAGTCTGATAGTAGTGATCGTAGAACAGATGGATGTGTGTGATCCATCACTCTCTCTGGAGTCTGAACTCTTGACTGGGCTGTGGTTTGTGGTTGGGAGCCCTGAGGGCCATCCAGACCCCACTGTCTTTGATGGTTTCCCTCTCTAACCTCTGATCCTATTACATGTCCATGTGGTGTTGGATGGATGACCAGACCAGTACGAGGCACAGACACACACTGAAATGTCCCATCGCCTCGTCCCGACTCCTGATTGGCTACGGTGATCTGAATGATCACCATCATTGACAGGATTGCAATCAATGTTACAGTATACAGTATAGTTAGTTTAGGTCTGGCTGTTTGTTCCTTTCCACTGTTTTGCTAAGCATTCTGTAAAATATGTCTGTGAAAAATGCAAATAAATACAACTCATTTGATTTTGATTGACATTGAAACAGACTAGAATCAATCTGCATTTCAAGGATAGAGCTCTTGAATGTGATTATTTCCCTACATGTAGAGTTATGGTTAGATGCAACACACCCTCGCCAGACCTCTCATTTACTCCAACGTGTGGAGCCATTTCCTGTTGGTGTTCTATGGGTAATATATCACAGCCTGTTTTCACAACCCAAAGGACAGGATATTGTTTAATTCCATGCCTTGGCACATCCATCCAAATCCAGATTTTGCATTTTGTAACATCAGATACCACAGGGGGGGAAAATTGCCCAACTGCTCAGCATGGTTGGATTTGCAAGCTGCAGTTAAAACAGTCTCATTTATATGTAGCCATTCAGATGGGAACATTACTGTAAAGAAACAACGGTTGTTATTTCCAAAAGGTGTTAGCTTTTCCTTTTAATATTGATGAGTAAGTATTCAAAAACCTAATCCAATAGAGTTATATGGCAATAACCTCACCAAATATAAACACACACTCACACACACACGCACACACACACACACGCACACACGCACACTCACACACACACACACACACGCACATGCACACGCACACGCACATGCACACACACACTAAAGAGGGTTGCATTTCCGGGATCTGTCCTTAATTATTTGTTATATTTCTAAAAAAAATATGTATTCTTAAAACTGCATTGTTGGTTAAGGGCTTGTAAGTCTGCATTTCACTGTTGTATTCAGCGCATGTGACAAATAACGATTTGATTTGATTTGTGGTCACACAGGTAAACCTCTCTAATCTTATTTGGCCCGTTGCAAATGTTTGAATGCCAGGTCAAATCACATCAATGAAGAATAATAAAGCATAGCATCTAATCTTTAACCATGAGAACAGATTTATAATATGCTGAAAATAGCTGCAAGCTGTTGGCCTTACGTAACCATGATTGCACTTACATTCATGCAGATGGATACAAGTGGCAGAGCTGTTATTCAGTTGTATTTATCACCAATCTCATGCCATCTCTCGGTCTTGTTGACGATCTGGTTTCCTGCATATGGCTTTGTCGGGTTCATATTTTCAATTCTGAGTGGTTTTGTGGATAAGTTTGCCCTTTTATGGTAAAGACATGCAATATAAGATAAGCCTTCCTGGAAATGTCCTGGAAACTCCCCTACAGTAGATTGGCTAGAGGATCAACCCCCTCCAAGCGCTACCCTCAAAGTAGCGGTAAAGATGAACCCTGATGTGGCCAGGTCTGGAATTCACACTCCTTTTCATCAGCACTAAAATTACATATCTGCCTAGTTCACTCCCAGATGCTACCAGGGACAGATTAATGCAGGAGTTTACCGGGGCTGAAGCCACTGGGCCCAGGCCCATTGGGGCCCGAGGAACAGCATTTTCTTTATTTTTTATGGAGAAAATAAATACATATAGTATATATTATATAGTATATATTATATTATGTAATATATATTTTACAAATGTTTTACTGCAACCACCAACCACAGGAGGATTCAGGAGCCCTCTCTCAATGAATGTAGACAGCCTGTTGCTGCTTACTGCCGCTAAGCTAATCGTCAGATTGGGGGAGGAGAAGAGGTAGGGGGCACATGTGGGTAATTGGGGGGCCCTGCCTTGATTGGGTAACTGCGTAATAAATAAATGTGACTGGTCAATTGTGTGAGACATGGGCTGGACCCAAGTCCATAGGGGGCCCAAGAGACAAAGCAAATAAAATAAAATAAATCTGTAATTTTAATATTATTTTATCCAACCACAAGAACCCACTCTCAAGGTTCAAAATACACCAGAGAGCATGATTTAGCAACAGAGGATCCATAGTTTTTTTTTAAATGACTGTGGATAAAATTTTATAACAAGCATACACAGGTAACTGCAGAAATAAAGGAAACATAGTGTCTTAAAAGGGTGTTTGGCCACTACGAGCTGCCAGAACAGCTTTAATGATCCTTGTCAAAGATTCTACAAGTGTACCTAAACCATGACAGGAAAAATGCACCCCACGCCATGACATATTATTTGTATCCTTCATTTACTCAAGTGTTTCCTTTATTTTGGCAGTTACCAGTTGCCTGTAGTCGGAAAGGCTGCTATTGGCCAGCATGCTAGCCAAATATACAACTTGTTGTGCTGTGGCCATAGACATATATAATCCATAGAAGGGTTTTGGAACCTCTTACCCTGGCAATTTGAAGATTAAACTCATAGCTACAATACCAATGGCTGCTAGTCCTGACTTGAATGGGAACTGCCATCTATGGATTATATTTCTATGGTTGGTTGCAGCTACATGACAAAAAGTATGTGGACACCTGCTCATCAAACCTGCTCATTCCAAAATCATTAATATGGAGCTGGTCTTTCCACTAGATATTGGAAAATTGCTGCAGGGACTTGCTTCCATTCAGCCACAAGAGCATTAGGGCACTGATGTTGGGCGGTTAGGCCTGGCTCGTAGTCGACGTTCCAATTCATCCCAAAGGTGTTTGATGTGGTTGAGGTCAGGGCTCTGTGCAGGCCAGTCAAGTTCTTCCACACCAATCTTGACAAACCATTTCTGTATGGACCTTGCTTGGTGCACGGGGCATAGTCATGCTGAAACAGGAAAGAGCCTACCCAAACTGTTGCCACAAAGTTGGAAGCACAGAATTGTTTAGAATGTCATTGTATGCTGTAGCGTTCAGATTTCCCTTCACTGAAACTACAGGGCCTAGCCCGAACTATGACATAAAGCCCCAGACCATTATTCCTCATCCACCAAACTTTACAGTTGGCACTATGCATTCGGGCAGGTAGCGTTCTCCTGGCATCTGCCAAACCCAGATTCATCTGTCAGTCTGCCAGATGGTGAAGCATGATTCATCACTCCAGAGAACGTTAACACTGCTCCAGAGTCCAATGGCGACAAGCTTTACACCACTCCAGCCGATGCTTGGCATTGCGCATGGTGATCTTAGGCTTGTGTGCGGCTGCTCAGCCATGGAGACCCATTTCACGAAGCTCCCGATGAACAGTTATTTTGCTGACGTTGCTTTCAGAGGCAGTTTGGAACTCGGTAGCGAGTGTTGCAACCGATGACAGACTATTTATACGAGCTAGGCACTTCAGCACTCAGCGGTCCCATTCCGTGAGCTTCTGTAGCCTACCATTTTGCAGCTGAGCCATCATTGCTCCTAGACTTTTCCACTTCACAATAACAGCACTTATTGTGCTGTCCTCATTGCCTCTTAATACTGTTCAATCTGTGTGATGCTTCATTGGCCTTGGCTATTGTTTGTTTGAATTCAAGACCTGTTGATCTCAGATTGTTAGAGTAGCCACTCATTTCGGTAATTTGTATGGTATTAAAAAAGATTCAGCTAATGTGTTCTATCATGTATAATATGTAGAATTGCTAACATGTTCCCCATGTGTGGAAATCCTAAAAACACCTCTGCTCAACTGTAGGCTATGCAACATTGCAAATGTTATTATGGATTTATTATAAAGCAGCTTTTTCTTCAACAGTAAATTTATCACACATCGAACTGCATCTTGGTGCACAGATTTGTTTACAGAAAATGATGGTGTGCCGGGAAGTGGAGATGGGCGGAGCCTATATAAAAAAACAAAATCGCTGGGGCCTATGATTTCTTAATCCAGCTCTGGATGCAACAGTAGGTGTTGTGAGCGGCAATTATACAAATGTCCTCCTTGCTATAACCCTGACACAAATAATGAGGGCAAAAATTACAGCATAGTGGCTACTGAAAATTATTGAGTTTTGGACAAAAGTCCAAAATGACTTGAACTTTTTGTAGACGCCTTAGATTTTCCTATGCCTGTTTAACAAATCGATCCCAAAATGGCTTCAGCTTGGTTGAGTAGGCTAAGTAAGTTTCTTGAGCAGGAGAAGAGTGTGAAAGTCTAGCGGAGCTCCAGTGATTAATGGTTGGATTGGGAGGCCCAGTGCCTCATGGGAGAAGCGTAATCACAGTGAGCGTAATCACAGCGGCTCATGAGGGACCAGCGAGTAGCGCCCGGCAATCAGGCCACAACAGAGGTCTCATTCATCACGTGTATTATGCCCTTTCCTGTGAAATCCTACACCAACACGGCCATGACAGCATCGGAGTGCCTACAAACCCCCACAACTTGTAACTGGTAGAGGGAGGGTAGTAGCCCAGACTCCAGACGGAGCAGGGTAGTTATCGAGAGATATTTTTTACTTCAATAGAAACTAGGCCGGTTTATGTGTAGTGAAAAATAGTTGTGTTTTTGTAGTGCATGCTTCTCCTTTCCTCTCCCAAAGACCCCGGCATGCTGCCCTAAAGGGGGTTGATAACAGGCAGTATTCAGGGTCTTGTCAACTGAGTCTCTTCCTGTCCTTAAGGATATCACCATGCTGGAACCTCTTTCCCTTCACCCAGTGACCATGACCTCTGATCCTTACAGTAACAACAGGGCCAGGCAAGCAGGGCACGTGCTCTGGGGGGGGTTGGTGGCACCCTGGTGGTCAAGCATATGAACACGTCATAAGAAATGGCAAAAAGGATAGAATGGCAGTAAATTAGCTTTAAAATGGCAACATTTTCTCTCAGCATCATGGCAAAATGTGTAGGATATCAAAAACAAAATGGGTTGGGGGCCCCCTGGAGGTAGGGGCCCCAAGTGTGGTAGTCCGGCCCTGCTTAACAATTACAGTTTGACCCAGAGGCTGGACAATAGCCAGGCCAGTCATCTCTATGTCGCTGCTCCAGACAGGGCAGAGATACTCAGGGTGTGTTGGACAGGCATGGATGTGAATGAACTAAGACTCTCTCAGTCAACCAACCGTGAAGCAACAGTAATCTACCATTTAATTTTTGGATGATATCCTAATATTCTGATATGCAGCGTGAAAAACAGTTGAGGGCATCTGTCAAGACAAATCTATGTGTTGCACTGCAGCCAAGGCAGGCCGGGGGATATTTACTCACAGGCAGGCATAAGGCATACTGGAGAAGTTGACCAGACCTTCGTCTTGTCTTTGTAAACAAATTGTGTGAATTGTAAACGCCAACGCCACTGAGGAAGACAAGAACTGACATAATCTACCCTCTCCGCATGGAATGTATGTGGCAGGTATCTCTTGTGCTAACTCCCAAAGAATCACCCCATGCAGCTAATACATACTATACATTCCTATGCTGAAAGCAGAGAAAAATACCAACAGGTCTGAACAGTGATAGTGTAGTAAAGCCGGATGGCTTGCCGAGGCTGGGAAAATCCACAGATGACTGTTTGTTACACGATACCTACTTACAGTATAGTACAAGAGTCTGAACTCCCATAGCTCTGACCTAGTTCGTCATTCAGTAGCTGTACAGTGGCGGTGATGAAATCACATGGAGTTTATTCAGTTCAAATCACTGTATTACTGTAAACATTATGAAAGGTAAACCCATAAACCCTATAGGAATCTCATGATCTGATTGAGGGATTTTTCTCTCAGGGTGAAACCTGATTTCATGAGAAGACTATCCAACATATTGGAGGCCCCACACAGCGGCCATTCAGAGGGCATAAACAATCACAGCTACTACCTATGAATGTGTCACAGACGAGACGACCTCAAGTTGAAAGCAGAGATAGGTATTCTCTATGAACACTGTACCCTCTTAACCTCCAGACATTTAACTAATGTCTTCATCATCTGCTGTCCATCTCAGAAGCTGCTCTTGTACAGTATTTATTCCCTGGGGAGGCCTGCTAGCTCTGAGAGCTTATGATGATGGTACGTGAGTGACACCGCTACAGAAGTTAAGCGGTGTTCAGGAGGCTCCTGGAAGGATGGAAGACACTGATGTAGACGCCACAAGGAAGATACAGACATGTCACAATACTGTATCATCTGTCACTTTGGGTTTGAATGAAAGAAAACATCCTTCAATTCTCCAAATGACTCCATTGTAGTCCTTTATTGAGAGGTTATCCTAAGGAATTTCCATTTGATAAAATGCCTAACTAAAATAAGTACTAAAAAAAAGTACAAAAATACAAGCATAGTTATCTCCAACCCCTGTCATGAGTAGGATAGTCGAAGACTCACTGTCTAGGGACCATTTGCTTTCCATGAACCATAGCTTTTCCTGGACCCAGCGCCAGCTACAGTAGCAGCTACTATAGACTGATTAACAATTCCTACATGGAACACAGGATGTAAGAGAACAAGGGCAGTAAATCATCTGAGGCTCTAACACTGGGCTACTGTTGTCACAGGCACAAACCATTTCATTGGATGAATGTAGTTCCTATCTTTTAATGAATTAACAAATTGCACATACAAGAACTGCTGTCATGTATAGTGCCTTTCACTAGGTCTCAAAGGTCATTGTATGTGATTTACTCACGTTAAATAAAGCAATTATAGAAAATGAATAGAAACATATCGGCAGTACCTTACTGTTTTAGACTGTGGACTGGTAGAGCTGTTCAATATCAACTATATCAAAACCACAGTGTCCATATTAGTGTTGTCGACTTACCCTCAGTGTTTCCAGGCTGTTCGTTTGGGACCTGGTAGTTGAAGAGGGTGTGGGGCTGTCTCCTGGCCAGCTGGTCTCCCTCCTCCCTCGTGACAGGAGCTCTGCTGGTCGGGCTGAACTTCTCTGTGGGGAATGAAGACTCCTGGTCAGGTCTGGGCTCCTCACGCTGCTCCTCAAGGTGCCTTCCATGACTTTGGGATAAAAGACTGCCATCATGGTGGTGACTGCTGTGGCTGTCTCTTTGTTCGTGGAGGCCAGTGTGTCTCACTCCCTTGTCACTACGGACAGTTGGTGTGACGTCCTCCGAACTGTCACTCTTCATCATTCTGTCACTGTCTCTGTGATGCCTGTTGTCCCGGTCAACAACCTCCTGTTGACGCCTTTGGCTCTCTGAGGTCACTTCCTGTGTAGTTGTTGATGTTGTTGACTCACTTGAGGTGGTCTGATCTATGTGATGTGGATCCTCAGTAACGGCCGCCTCCTCTGTTCGCTCCTGATCGTATGTTCCTAGTCTCTCTCTCAGCTCCTGCCTCAGGTCATTAAAAATCTCATAAGGAGAAGAGCTTGTCTCAGCATAGGATGGTGACACCGTGGTAGATTCTGATGGCTGGACTAGGTCTTGTGGAGAGGTAGATGTGGGGTCAGGCAGTGTGTAGTCATAATCCTCATCTTCATCCAGGACAGATGGCTCCTCTTTGTAAAGAGGTAAGGTGTTAGCGGTGGCGAATGGGTCTAGCGGGCTTCTCTGTTTGTTATCATGCAGTTTGCTGAGGTCTCTCTGAGGGTCGTTGTTCTGTGTGGTTGTTGCTATCATGGGCTTCTTAACGTTACCAGAGTCACAGTCAGGGATAGGGGAACACATCAGGCTTCCGCCATCATTAGGACAGTGACACACCTGACAAGGGTCCATCTGGAAGGAGTGACCTGCCTCGTATTTCTGGTTAATATGGATACAGCCAATGCGCTCACACTGGGGACACCCATCCGTGGGTTCCGCGACAGCGATGCAGTTGGGAGGGATCTCGGGACACGGGATGAAATGGCACCCGATCCTCCCGCCTCCCTGTGGACAAGAACATTCTGTGCTTCCGAAATCCACAAAGTAAGATTCTCCCTCTGGAACTTTCCCATTCCGGAATCCTGCGTGGATGCAGTCATAGTACTGGTAACCTTCACATGAGCATCCTATTTTAACACAGGTGGCACAGCAAGCGCCCTTCTCCAAATCCTCCTCAATGCAGTTGTCCAACACTGGACAATCCACGCTTGTACAGTCCCTTTGGCTTAGACAGGTGCCCAGGCACAACAGGAGCACACATTGAAAGAGCATCAAATTCTTTTGGTTCATTTTGCATAAAAGTCCCCCAAGAACAAATGTTGAAAATTGAATTTGTTGATAACAATTGTGCCCAGTCCTCTGCAGTCGAACAAGAGTGAGAATGATGTTGAAGGTCCGATTTCAAATGGCCTCCTTCAACCTGTGAGAATGAAAGAGACATAACATCTGTTCTGTTATGTTGCTGTAGTGACAGAACCATAAGGTAATCACCAAGTTGTCTGTTTCTTCTACTTACTTGTTGTTTTTGATTGACTTTTGATATTATTGGTCTCGATAGTTGAACTGCATTGTTGAGGAAGCTGCAGGTAAGTATTTTGCTGCACTGTTTACAGCTGCTGTAACCTGTGTACGTGTCAAATAAACTTGTATCTGATTTCCTTTGAACTGGGTCCCACCAGTGTGTTTAAACTAGCTAACATTACTGTCATTATGCCTAGACTAAAATTGACCATTGAGCTAATGTATGTTTTTCCATGCCCACTCTCTTGGGTCACAGCACAGCTGTGGATGCATGCTGTGGTTTACATGACATTGGCATGGACATTTGGCTACAGGTAACGCCGGATAGGGTTGGGGGGAAATATGGACAACCCTAGACAAACTTTCCACAGTTAGAAAAGCAAAGCTGAAATAACAAAACATTCCGAAACAATACAATACAATTGGAGGCCCACACATAAAAAGTTGACAGTGCTTGGAGCAGAAGATTGTTTATCAGCAACAATATCAACTTACTTTATTATTGCCTTGTAAAAAGCTTGATAAAGTTAAGTTTCTTTAAGATGAAGAGGGTATTGTTGAGGTACAGCAACAAGTTGTTAGGAGCACTAACAGATGAAAGTACTCCACCTGCAGTACTGCACCTGACAGAGCATGAACAACTTCAACAGATACAATAAGCTAAGCTAATCATCTAATACAGCTATTCCCAAACTGGGGTACCCACAATACCGTCAGGGGTACGCCAAATGAAAATGTGATTCACATGTATTTTTTACATTTTGTTTACACAAAATAAAATAAAAGATTCTGTCCATTTATATTTTCCAACGGGGCTATACATTTGGGCGAGGTTTTTTTCTCACCTGAGTAACCTCGTTTCACTAACAACACAATGTCAAATACAGGTAGCCTAGTCAAATAATTAACATCCAATCGCATTAACCGTTACGCTCTCGCGGGAATTCCACTAACGGTCCCATATGTAGCCAAACGTAGCTGCTGCTTATTCCATTTGCTCAAAAAATTGATAAATGATTGAAAAAGGTAAGAGACACATACCAGCTCTACTGGTAGTACTGCTACTACCAGCAGTACTACACCTGCACCTGTTGACGACACCAGTTGTTCTGCTTCCACAAGCACATCCAATGCTAGCATCAGTAATTCTACATTTGTTGTTAGCCCGGCAAGCATGGACACTGATGGTTGTGAATCTGATGCAGCCGAAGAGCTACTGCCCCCTTACCCAGGAAAGCACCGAACAACAAACAGGGACGTTGGACCATCGAAGAAGCACAAATATGATGAGAACTACATTGATTTGGGGTTCACTTATATTTGGTGTAGTGCCTTTCCTCAGCCATAGTGTGTTATATGTGCAAAAGTACTATCTCACAACTCAATGAAACCTTCACTCTTGCGCAGACATTTAGAAACAAAACATGACAATTTGAACAATAAGCCACAGGAGTTTTTGAGCAAGATGTGTTGGTATCTGTACTGATGGCGCAAAAGCCATGACTTGGAGACATATTGGAGTGGTAATGCGTGTGCAGTTGCTCCCAACGTCACTTGGGTACACTGCAGCATCCACCGAGAGGCTCTTGCTGCTAAGAGAATGCCAAACAGCTTGAAAGACGTTTTGGACACTACAGTGAAAATGGTTAACCTTGTTAAAGCAAGGCCCCTGAACTCTTGTGTATTTTCTGCACTATATGGGCAGCGACCATGTAACGCTTTCACATACAGAGGTGCGCTGGTTATAAAGGGACAATGTATTGACGCATTTTTTTTTAATTGAAAGAAGACGAGCTTAAAGTTTTCTTTACTGACCATAATTTCCACTTGTCTGACGAGTTTCTCACACGACTGGCCTATCTGGGTGATGTTTTGTCTTGCCTGAATGATCTTAATCTATGATTACAGGGACTCTTCCCAACTATATTCAATGTTCGGGACAAAATTGAGGCTATGATTAAGACGTTGGAGCTCTTCTCTGTCTGCATTAACAAGGACAACACACAGGTCTTTCCATCATTGCACGATTTTTTGTGTGCAAATTAACTCAAGCTTACGGACAATATAAAATGCGATATAGCGACGCACCTGAGTGAGTTGGGTGCACAATTACGCAGGTATTTTCCCGAAACGGATGACACAAACAACTGGATTCGCTATCTCGTTCATGCCCTGCCTCCAGTCGACTTACAAATATCTGAACAAGAGAGCCTCATCGAAATTGTAACAAGTTGTTCTGTGAAAATGTAATTTAAATCAGAAACCTCTGCCAGATTTCTGGATTGGGCTGCGCTGTTAAGACACTGATGCCCTTTGCAACCACATACCTATGTGAGAGTGGATTCTCCACCCTCACTAGAATGAAAATTTAATACAGGCACAGACTGTGTGTGGAAAATCATTTAAGACAACCCAATACAAGCTAACATTGCAGTTGCTGTACATGCATCCTTTCAAGGATGCATGTATTATCATTAACCTGTGGTGAGTTATTCACAATTTTCGATGAACAAATAAGGTTTTATATGTAAGATGGTTAAATAAAGAGAAAAATTATTGATTATTATATTATTATTTGTGCCCTGGTCCTATAAGAGCTCTTTGTCACTTCCCACGAGCCAGGTTGGACAAAAACTCACACTCATTCTTACGTTTAATAAATGTATCGTATAGTGTGTGTGTGGCAAGCTTACAATGATGGCAAAAAAACTACATTTAAGAGTTCGCTGACCCTGGTGCTAAAGGAGGTACACAGCTGGAGGTTGAATGTTTGAAGGGGTACGGGACTATAAAAGGTTTGGGAACCACTGGTCTAGCACAATTCAGTGTGTAAGGGTTAGTGTGTAAGTGTTAGTAAGGGTTAGTGTGTAAGTTCTTGATAAGATGAATTTCTTACACTATTGTACTGAACAATCTTTGCAGTGATCCATATTCAGACTGGTTATTCAGAAAATTCTATACTCGTGTGTCATCCAAGTCAGTGATGTGACTTCAAATCAGAGAACATATTATTGAAAACTAAGTGTTTTCTATTTCACTTTTCCTGTTTTCCTCCACTGCTCGTGTGCTTGGTCCAGTTATAAGAGACACTGCGACATTTCAAGCAAAGAAATCTGTTTTATGATTCCACAAGTTATTTTCCAAAATACATTCCTGTTGTAAGTGAAACATTCTGTGCATAAAAAACGATATTCGATCTACTCCTGACATTTTAGTCATCTTTAACACTGAGTTTAACACTCAGTTGAGGAATATTAACAGTGTTAGATAGACTCAAAAGACACACATAGTGCCCCCTTAGTGCTAAGAAACAGCTTGCTGGTGCATGGATTCCAACATATGGTGGAGCAGTTTGGGAGGGCAAAAATCACCCCGTGTTGACATGGTATATTTTCCTCAATAGACACCCTCCACGCTCATGTGTACATTGGTTGTATGGAGAAACCTGCACTGACACGTCTTTAAACTCTCAAAGCAACTCATAACTGCATACAGTCAATGTTTTCTATATCAACATATTCTAAAATACTATGCTCCTGATATTTTATATTACTATGTTTAAATATATTTTAATAAGAATGTTGAGTTTATCAACCTATATAGTGTTATGGACTGTAAGTATGCGAAAGTGTGCTGCTCTGTGTTGAGGCATCCTATTATCTAGGAGCAAATTCCTCCTTCATTGCTGATTATATAAGGGACCATGCACGGCCTTCCCTTCAGTGAGGATTCTATCATCATACACTAACACAGCCCCTCAGTGTCAAACTCAACCAAGCGCACAGTTAACAGGTTATAGCAGTCACAGCCAAGTGCAGAGGTTTTCAAAATGAAATATTACAATCTCCTTTTCCAAACTCAATGTTTTTTTCAAATTCAAACCTTTTGAGAGCCATCAGACATCCAATTGAAAGTAAAACATTGGTTCTGGCTACCTCTCTCACATCTGGGGCTACGTTTCTCTCTTCATCATACCAGACCACAGAATGAGAAGGACTGCAGCACAGACTAATGCACCACTTAGACAATCCATGATGGCTTAGCTGCGGGTAAGGAATCATTTCAGGTCTCACAGTCTTGACTGGCATGTGCCCCACTGGTTTGGTGTTTTAATTGTGTTGAATTCAGCACATTGCATGTGAAGACAATTGGCATGATTGTTCCTATGTCTGCCACATCTTAGAGTGAGATTCAAAAAAATAAATGGAAAGTCTGTCTGGGAAAATAAAACTGATTGTATAAATATGTGTCACGCACAAACACTATCAGAATCTGTGTTAAGAAGCTAAAGTGAATGGAAGATGCATCTGGCCACTGTATATTTGCTTACATAGATAATACTCATTTGTTTCAATGAAACAAAGTACATTGTATGTTTTTCAATCTGTTAACACAATGTCCAAAGCTTCTGAAAACAATGGTTGCGGGCTTGGCTTGCTCATCCCACTCTCCACCTTTGTCAACCACAGCTCTTGCCAGGACACAGAAAACATTTAACATGATAATGAACACCAGGCAAAGTTCTCAATAGTACTGTTTGTGGTTAATCTTAAGGTTTTGAAATACTGTATTTCTGACTGTTGTAAAGATTTAAAGATAGACTGAAGTTATCTGGTATACTTTGCATAAGAATGTCTTGAATGTGATTAAGTCAGTAGCCTGAGGGGTGATAAGGTGCACAAATTCACATAAATCCAAATCACTTTTAACAAATATTACTGTTTACACTTTGTCATTACATACACATTGATGTAAGCATTAGGGATAACTTCAGGGATAATTGAAGAGAATACTGCATCATTTTATATTGGAAACATGATTTAAGCCCATTTTCTCTGTGTTTTAACAAAGAAGTGTGAAATAGGCATAATTTAATATATTATTAAAATGCTGATATCTTAGTTATTTGGAGAAAGGAACGAAAATATAGCCTGACAAAGCTGTTCAAGTCAGTGACATGCTGCCACACCAAGCCATGCACACAACTGATGGGTAGACGTTTAGGAAAACACCATACTTCTTACATGTTTTACAGAATGGAAAGAATCTCAAGCAGTCTCTCATATAAGGTTAGCGCATAAACACATTTTCACAATGATGTGTACAAAGGCAGTGATTAAAAAGTTTATATTTACCTTTCGTCTCAGTTCTGTCACTGTGCGACGGGTAGACTATCCTATATTATCTACTGGCCAGCGGTTGTGCCCAAAGTTAGTTGTGCGCGTTCTGAAGAGAAGGGGGATGTGCAAGCGCTCTCTGCGAAGGGAGAGAGGAAAGGGCGGATCAGAAACTTTCTTTGCTCTCCTAATACTTTGGAAAATTAGAAGTCTGGAATAATTTCGCGCCTCTATTTTATTACGCTACTGATTTAAGCTTGAACGAATTCCAATCCCATGCTTCTTGCATCTCGCTGCTCTTTTACTTTACTGAAATAGGCTGCTTGCTGTCACATTCCAATATTAGCCATTGCACTTGTGTTTACTGCTGAATGCAGTCATTTTCCCTGGCGCAATTTATATTTTAATTATTGAGACATTTTTGTGTAGATCTTGTAACTCCAGCTGAATCAACCAAAAGTAGATTGTGCAGCTCAAGAACTATTATGCCCATATTTTGCCCATTCGATCACCTTGAAAATGACAAAGGACAGGCTAAAAAGGCTACAAGTCACACACAAAATCTCCTGCAAATCTTCTCACTCAATAAGAAAATATCACATGATCCATGCGGTGTTTCATGTTTTAGGCCCAGAGATTAAGAAAGCCGTCTGTGTGTATCTGTTTAAAGACAATCAGGTACTGTAATTCAATGGCGTGGGTAAACTGCACTCCCGCTAAAAGGCAGACACGTGACTGAAGCGTTGATTAGATTTTGCCCAATCTCTGTCTACCTGAGAGGACAGCCTGGTCTCATAGACTAGACCTAATCATGAACATAAATCTGCAACACTCCAAATAGTATAAATATTAGACTTGGTATAGTTACATAAAATACAGAATAATACTTAAAAGGATACATTAGGATTTTGGCAAAAAAGCTCTTAATCTACTTCCCCAAAGTCAGATGAACTTGTGGAGACCATTTTTATCTATCTGTGTGCAGTTTGAAGGAAGTTGCTAACTAGCGTTAGTGTAATTGCTGCACGCTAGTAGATACCATAGACTTCCACTCTAGGGAAGTATATGGTATCCACAAAAATCCACAAGTTTCCCTTTAAGGCAAACACTTAAGTAGGGTGGTTGGTCAGGTTGGATGGGTAGGTGCATAACGTTAATGTCTCGCAGCCCAAAGGTTGCGCGTTCAAATATCATCATGGACAACGTTAGCATTTGTGCTATTTAGCAACTTTGCAACTACTTACTACTATTTAGCTACTTTGTTACCAAACCCTTTCCTTAACCTAACTTTAACCTAACTCCTAACCTTAACCTCTAACCTTAACCACTAGCCTAGCTAACGTTAGCCACCTAGCTAACAGTAGCATTAGCAATCTAGTCACCTGGCTAACGTTAGTCTAAACAAATTGGAATTCAAATTGGGAACATATCATACTAATCGAAAGTCACAGATTTACTTTTACTATGTTACGTCTTGGTTGCAACAGAGAGGAAACCCCTGTGATGTTGACTAACCTCTGAAACCTCTGGAGTTTTTCCTAGCCACCGTGCTTCTACTTCTGCATTGCTTGCTGTTTGGGGTTTTAGGCTGGATTTCTGTACAGCACTTTGTGACATCTGCAGATGTAAAAAGGACTTTATAAATAAATACATTTTATTGATTGATTTATTGATTGAAATAACCCTCAAGTAGAGGTCAGCAACCACCAACTCCATCACTGTCTGACACACCTCGAGCCAGTCTGTTTTATCTTATTTAGGGGTCATGGGGGCCATCAGTGAGAATGATCCAAGAGACAAAAGTCCCCTTAGTGAATGGATAGATTGATCAGACAAACACAAGGGGATTTATGGTGTCATTGGTGGCTTTATTTTAGGGACACCCCAACTATAAATCAATGACATGGATGAGTCAATGGTTCCAGCATTTGTTTTTGTGTGCACATTGTTGAAAAGGGAAAACAATATGGAGATCATATGTCTTCTTCTGAACTATTGATCTGATGTAGTAGGGAAAGGGAAACGATGTACCTAGTCAGTTGCACAACTGAAGTGTCTTCTTCTGAACTATTGATCTGATGTAGTAGGGAAAGGGAAACGATGTACCTAGTCAGTTGCACAACTGAAGTGTCTTCTTCTGAACTATTGATCTGATGTAGTAGGGAAAGGGAAACGATGTACCTAGTCAGTTGCACAACTGAAGTGTCTTCTTCTGAACTATTGATCTGATGTAGTAGGGAAAGGGAAACGATGTACCTAATCAGTTGCACAACTGAAGTGTCTTCTTCATTTAACCCGGGGATTAAAACAAGCAACTGTTCCAACGCTCTAATCGCTAGGCTACCTGCCACGAGTATAGTGCTAGTATAGTACTAGTATAGTACAAAGTATAGTATACTGCTAGTATTGTACAGAAAATCTCAGCAGATGGCCCTTGTATAGAGACACAATGAAGATGGCAAGCGTTTTCATTTTGAGAAATCACCTGTCAGTCTTCATTGGTTTAACAAACTGTGTTATAAACAAATTCGTACAAGTGTAATCCATGACCCAAAGTGTTGTTCAGTGCTATCCTGTAATTGGGTAAAACATTTGCCCCATAGTCTATCTTGCCAGCATCCACTGATGTTGTCCAGTACAGGTTAAGTCCATCCACCCACATTGTGTCCACTTGTATTGTGACTGACTACATACCATTGTCGTGACCGCCCAGGGAACAAACACAGATTTTCTTCTGGTCCAGAGCTCAGAGCTGGACTGTGATCTCAGCCTGGGGTGTGCCTGGCAGCCATGCATTCTCTGGTGTTTTAATGACCTGAGCCCATGAGCTAACTGGATGTGGAGCTCAGCTCACTAATGCTGGGGGAGCCTGCACGGTGTCACTCTACTTCTTGCTCCAGACCCCTAGCCGCAATTAAAACCAACACCAAAATGCCTCTCAACTACCCTGCTACTTCCTAAATAGTGCACTACTTTTGACCAGGGCCCCAAATGTGACTGTGGTCAAAAGCAGTGCACTATTGTATGGAGAACAGAGTCCGTTGTGATTTGAGACACAACGGGATGGATTTGAGAAGTAGGAACTGTTTAGCCGCATAATGACACAAATGAAAAGGCACACCAGGGGAGGAAATTGAGTTTAAGTCTGCTTTTGCTCTGGAGCCATGGTACATTCGATACAGATTGTATAACACAAGACCACCTACTATTTGTGTAATGAAGTCTAACTGAACTTTTGTAGTGCGAACAGACTTCAAGCAATATGTAGCCTAACCCCCTAAAGACTTCATGCTTGATCATGCTGTCTTTTCATCATGATTATTAATGCGAGGAGTGAACGTGGACGGAAATGCGATTTTATGAGAAACTCCTTCTCCGCTCGTGCTTCATCGGTCAGATTACGTTTTCAGTGGTGGATCCCTAAATAAATGTGTAAAGTTATAAAAACGAATTTAGATAGTTGTGCAAGACATTTTATAGATAAAAGGATAAGTAGCATATCCTTTTTAAACATGTGCATGCTTTTCTCCTCCGACAATACAACAGCTGATTCAAAGGGGTGTGTCAGATATCAAAACTCTTCCGAGGTAGGATACACTTGTGCTTCCTTGCTAAATGGAGGATATCGAGAAGGACGGAGAAGAGAGGACAAAGGAGAGACTTTTCTCTAAACAAGAAAAGGCCAAATGTCAACTGGTGGCAGCTGTGAAAAAAGTAAAAAGTTGGAAGACTTCATTGAAAATAATTCCATTGTTGATTAGACGCTTTTTTCATGAATTAGGCTATTTTCTCTTGAACCATATGGTATATCCAGCAGAAACTCATGGACAAAATGGACACAGATATACAAAATGTATACTATATACTACATATATCACATTTTTAAAGTTACTTGAGTATAAATAACTGAAGTTACCATAGATTGATTACCTGTTAATTACCAAAATGACTGAAGATTCCAGTTTAACCAAATTCTCAAAATAACCTTGACATCATCATAATTCAGATTTATCTAAGCAAGTTTGCGACCTTTGGCACATGTGACTTATGAAAGACGTCATCATGTAACAAGCCTTGGCAAGAGAGGCAGGCTGCTCCACTGTAGTTGACCTTTGAATGCTGGTCTGAGGCTCCCAGTGGGCGACCTGGCTGCCGTAAAGCCTCTGAGCGCAGGGTAACCTGATCTGACACAGGGCTGATTTGGGAAAGGTAATTGCATCCCGCTCTGTTGTTATTACCCAGTCATGCATGTCTGAATGGTGACTTCTGCCAATACTAATTCACCCACCCTACCGCCTTCAGTCCCTGCCTCTTAATAATCCACCTAATTGGGCCAGTTTACTCAGGGATCCCTCCGGAAACTCTCCAGCACTTTCCACCATTACACATTTTCTCAAAGAACTTTGGGAGGGATTTATCACCTGTTAATAACAACTTTCTTCTGACCCGAATTAGGTAATTCTCACCAGGGAAGAACTGAGCTGTGTTGTGTAGTATCTGTATATTTACATTATTTTAATTGAAGTAGACATCATTGACTGTGACATCATTGTCTGCTAGGGGCCCCCTGAGTGCAGCAGGTGTTAATGTTATCTGCCCGTTGCGCGACACAATGTGCTGATCTCTCTTCTCTGTTTGAACAGGTGGAGAGGGGATCCCCAGCTGCAAGTCCACAATAGTCACATATACTGTCGGGTTGTAAGATGTCTATTGCCTCATCCTTTTAGTGTTGTCTATTATCACCTGATTGCATGTCTAACGTCACTGGGCCCTATTGAGTGTGCAGAATCTGACTCATCATTGTTCATTGTTTCCACTGTACTATTTTTGAAAAACACCCACGAAACAGTACAAATCATGAATATTAACATAAGTAAATGAGATAGGTACATAAAAATCCTAATACCAGAGGGCAACTTTACAGTCCCGTTCAGGTCTGGCAGCCACATTGCCACACACAGCTGTAGGCTATTGGTCAATAAAATGTCCCTCATTCTGTTCTAACAGAGAGCCCCCTTGCCTTTCAGAGAGAGAGCAGTACTGTAGGTCAATGATGAAGTGAGGGGAGGAAGTCTTCAAAGCAGCCCAGTAAAGACAGCGTAACGTGGCACTGCAGGGGGCTACACAAAGGGAAATTAAGAGTGAATATAATTTACAGGATGTTACAGTTTTACAAAATGTTACATCTTCTAACTTTGCCCATATTAGTCCATTTATTTCTGTCGAAAGTGACAGAAATATAAAGGGTGATATTTCATTCAGTCTTAATAGTAACAATGAATATATTTCACTGAATGGGATGAACAGAATGAAAACAGATAGAGGGCATAGGCCTGTATTCTACACCGCATATAATATGAACCACTGTAGTTTTCCAGTGTTTACCACTGATACGCCTATGTGAACTCCTATATCGATGAAGATGAAGAAATACATCTTCTGGGTTTTTACATTTGTTAAATAAACATAAGTCAGAATATATCACACCGGGAACACATGGAAATGTTTTAGTGAGGTTATCCGCTATTGTCTATGATTATGAGTGCAAGGAGCTGCAAAATACAAATGCTTTTCAGCTATTTCCACTGAATGCCTGCACCATGGAAATAGCAAGGCAATTCAAAGCACGGAACTAAGTACATGTAAAGGGTTTTAACACCTTGAATGTAGCTCTCTAAATCCACCTTTCTGTCCCAGAGAATACAGCTCCACATTACAACAGCGTGTTCACGGTTTTGAGCCTTGCATTATTTGGTTTGAACATATATGTGACAATCAAGATGTAAACTCTTTGTTGTCACAATCAGCATTTTGATGGATGTGAAATCATCTTTTATTGGCTAAAATCTATGGCATATCTCAAATCAAATCAAAAGTAATTATTCTCGTACATTTATTTTTCAGATGTTATCGCAGGTGTAGCAAAATGCTTATGTTTCTAGCTCCAACAGTGTAGTAATACCTAACAATACAAACAAATTCCAAAAATAAAACTAAAGAAATTAAGGAATATCAGAACCTCTTCATTGACCATTGCCATTGGTTTATTGGTGATCACCTATGCTACTGTAGTCCCACCTCTTTACCTTGTTTAGCTTTTCTTGGAACACATATAATGTCTCCCTGAGGCCACACCTGATTTCACAGCATTTTAACACCTTTAATGAGGTCAACCTACAGCACACTTTTTATTGCGCCTCACAGTGAGATGACACCAAAACGAGACTCCATAAAACGATTTGTTTGGGGGGGCGACCAATCTATAGCCCTCCAGTTTATTCCGACTTCTCATAACCTGGGAGCTCCTTCTGAAAGTAAACAAAGCATGGTAACCAATGACAACTACCTGTTAACACCAAGAAGGTGGGTGGCCTTTGGTTTGAGGCTGTATTAGAGAACATTTGATTTCTGCGGTGCATGTAATTGAAACAAATCAAAATACTTCTCCAAAATATAGACTACCTGTTAACACCAAGAAGTGCAAGGCAGCTGTTGTGATGGGGGACGCATTTCTTTTAATAATCAATTGCACACAAGATCCGACCAAATCTTGACTCTCACTTTTAACCCAACCCCTCTGAAGAGGAGAGGTGCAGGTGGCTGCCATATTGGGCACCCAGGGGGTTTAACTGCTTTGCTCAAGTGCAGAACAACAGAGTGTTCACATGTAAGCTCAGGGATTCAAACGGGCAGCTTTTCCATTACTATCCCAAAGCTCTAACCACTAGGACACCTGCCCTCCCTAGAATAACACTCTCCACAGTTGATATTTTCTCTCATGGACTGACAAAGTCCTATAGGCACTCCAGCTACAAATGCCAGAAGGAGCTAAATAATCATGTAGTTACAGTATCAGAATGTCCAGTATGGGGGTGGGTGGCCTGTGGTTTGAGGCTGTATTAGAGAACATTTGATTTCTGCGGTGCATGTAATTTAAACAAATCCAAATATTTGTCCAAAATATATTATTTCAATCACAGTGCTCCCAACCAAATCCACATTTGCCTCTGTGACAGACAACCTCTTACAGTTTAAAACCAGCCTACATATATTTTCAGAAACTAGGAACCATGCCATTTGTTGAAGTTATACCCCCAATTCCCCTCCGAAAACATGATCAAAAACACAGGAAACTCATTGCTAAAAAGGTTTTAGTGTTTTTTTCTCCTGCCATTTGAGACCTCACCCTTTTTTTGTCCTTGGATCTTGTTCATGGCAGCTTGGTTGCAAACACTACCAAGCAGAATGGGACTGAGGAGATCACAGGCCAATCTCTCCAAGGCAAAGAACCAGCCCCACATCACAGACCCTATGAGTTTTTTCATGAGGTCAGTCTGGTACTCAGCTCTATTGTTGTCTAGACGTGAGGGGCAGTCCCGCTGAGGAATTGCTTACAGATACACTGCATGACTTTTAGATATTGTTTTCCTGTTGCTAAGACGTTACATCACACTGTACCAGACCTCTGCACCAACACTGCCCACACACACCTCTCGGAATTACATCTAAGTCAAACAAGTAAAAGACGTTTCACCATCTTCTAAGGTGTCACCATACCTCGTTCAAATCTTGCCATGCTGTCTAGAGACCATTCATACCCATTCCAACACCAATATGTTGTCCCTTTTCAGTCAGAATATACAAATATTTAGAAGCAATAAAGTCTGGTCATGATCAAAGTTATGTGCCCAAGGATACAGTACCACAACTGTGTTGTAAATTGTTTACAGTAAACACTGTATAGCATGAAAACATAGTTAAAACTAAAAATGTTATATCTTAGTCAGTCCTTGTATCCATAGCTCTATGAGTTTGAGAGTGGTTAAATTTCTCCAGCCCCATGCCTCAGCTGTTTACCAAATCAGTGGCGGGGTTACACTTCGATTAAGTCTGAACTGCAGATGGCCCCTTTAAGCATGTATTAGACTGGAGGATTGTAATCTCACCAACCATTTTGACTGGAACGCAACGATGCCAGCAGTCAGCGATGTGATCTCATTGTTAATGTTCTCTGACTAATACAATATGTCATCTCTGGCACGGCACGGCATTATGTAAAACACATCAAGTCAACTGTTGCTGTTAATCACGCTGTGCATCTGTCAGTGTCCAAGAAACCAGCACACAATCTGGGCTGAACGTTGTGGTAACAGGATGAAAGAGAAAGAGGATACACTGTGGAATCAGAGGAGACATAGAGAGATGAATTCAGACTGTATGATAAAAATCTGGTATCAGTCCATGAGCGTTAACTCATGAAGTCATAAGCTGCAATGCCAACAAATGAGTTCACATACAATGAACACATGTAGTATTGTGACCTTGTGATTAAGGTTAAAGACAAGAACAGTGGTCTCATCTTGGTGTATTGAGGTAACATCTGGCTCATTGTTTATTCAAGACAATGTCTAACATGATGTCATTTTACTAAACCAGTTCTGTTTTCATACTCAAGGGTTAATTGATGTGATAAGATACAGTCCCCTCATTTGAATTGTACCATCATCTCTTCCAGTGTCTTGTCATGTGACTGATATTCCTTGGAGAGAGCACGTGCTGTGCATGTATGATGGACATTTCTTGTAAAATAACTCTGACTTGAATATAGCTCTCACTGCTTGACTGCAAATTATTGTCTCCCTCTTTGGCACAGGTGGCAATTAGACACTGTGATCATGTCTCTGTTTTGGACCGTACAGCATTGCATTATCCACCACTGCTTATCGTTAGTATCGTTAGTATTGTTTCTATTATTTCTCTTTCTTTCTCTCTGCATTGTTGGGAAGGGTCAATAAGTAAGCAATTCACTGTTAGTCTACACCTGTTGTTTACGAAGCATGTGACAAATACATTTTTTATCCCTAGAATTGCTAATCTCTTGCCTCTCCTCCAATGTATAGCCCTTGGCCAGATTTGCATAAAAATGTGATTCCTTAATTGCAACCCTCTAGTAAAATATAAATAAGTAAACAAACACATAATTACTGCTGCCATACAGATGAATGTTCCCCATGATTAGTGAGTGTTTTTCTCCTGAGAATTAGTATTTTCTCCTTCAGGGGCTGTGGAAATGAACTATCTATTAGATACATAGAATAGAATTGAATAGAATAGAATAGAATTGAATGAAATAGAATAACAACAATGTTTCAAAGCATCCAACTTCAGACAAAATAGTTTATAATATAATGGTGTATCTCTAGATAGTATATCGACATAAAAATGTTACTCCCAGAGAGTGCTGAATGACCCATTCCTGCGCATTTGGAGGCTCTGAAGAGCACAATTAAAATAGCTGTCAGTGACATCTAGGGGTGGTAAGGGTTGCACTGCATGTAGTTGAATACATCCCCTGGTAAATACATGGCAAGGTTAGTGATAATAGTCTACACAACAGTGGAGGCTGCTGAGGGGAGGATGGCTCATAATAATGGCTGGAATGGAGTTAATGGAATGGCATCAACCACATGGAAGCACATCATTCCTGTGCTCCTGAGTGATGCAGTGTTCTAAGGCACTGCATCTTGGTGCTAGAGCCATCACTACAGACCCTGGTTCTGTTCCCTGGGCGCCAATGTGGATGTTGATTATGGCAGCCCCCTGCACCTCTCTGATTCAGAGGGCCATGTGGAAGAACATTTCAGTTGTACAACTGACTAGGTATCCCCCTTTTGTCTGGGTAAGGATTTGGTCAGGGTAGGCTGTCATTGTAAATTAGAATTTGTTCTTGACTGACTTGCCTAGTTAAATAACGGATAAATAAAAAAATAAACTGACTCCATTCAAGCCGTTGTTATGAGCCGTCCTCCCCTCAGCAGCCTCCACTGATGTGTAAGCAACTATCCCGAACCTTGCCATGTATCTCACCAGGTGGTGTCCAACTGCATGCAGTGCATCCGTTTCCACCCCTAGATGTCACTGACAGCTATTTTAATTGTGTTTAATTCCATTATTATACCCCTCAGCAGCATCCAATGGTACACAAGGTACTTTGACTTGAAACATTTGCTTCACCTTTGCCTAGTAATGAAAGGAAAATAATGACTTTTTGCAATACCTTTATCCTATAATAATGACCATGCAGAGCCAAAAGTTGATTCAGATAGTTCAGTGACTGTACAAAAGGACATTTTTTGTACTGTGTTTATCAGATCGCCTTGTCATGTTGCATTATTAAGAGTGTGGACACATTCTCTTAGTAGAGGATCTAAGAAGATCAAATTTGACTTCCCTATGGGGCCATCAATGGGAATTATCTTTCTTGGCCGTGATTCAGTTAAATCAAATCAAATGTTAATGTCACATGCTCCGAATACAACAGGCGTAGACCTTACAGTGCAATGCTTTCTTACAAGGCCTTAACCAAAAACGCCGTTTTAAGAATAAAAAAACAAAAATAGATAAGTAAAAAAAATGTTTTAGGTAAAATGTACACTACCGTTCCAAAGTTTGGGGTCACTTAGAAATGTCAATGTTTTTGAAAGAAAAGCACATTTTTGTCCATTAAAATAACATCAAATTGATCAGTAATACAGTGTAGACATTGTTATTGTTGTAAATGAGTATTGTAGCTGGAAACAGCTGATTTTTTTATGGAATATCAAATCTTATTAGTCACATGCGCCGGATACAACAGGCAGTGAAATGCTGAATACAACAGGTGTCGTAGACCTTACAGTGAAATGCTGAATACAACAGGTGTCGTAGACCTTACAGTGAAATGCTGAATACAACAGGTGTCGTAGACCTTACAGTGAAATGCTGAATACAACAGGTGTCGTAGACCTTACAGTGAAATGCTGAATACAACAGGTGTCGTAGACCTTACAGTGAAATGCTGAATACAACAGGTGTCGTAGACCTTACAGTGAAATGCTGAATACAACAGGTGTCGTAGACCTTACAGTGAAATGCTGAATACAACAGGTGTCGTAGACCTTACAGTGAAATGCTTATTTTCCAGCCCCTAACTGACAGCGCAGTTAAAAAAATACTGATAAGAATAAGAGATAAAAGTAACACGTAATTAAAGAGGAGCACAAAATAAATAACAATACATACATGGGGGTGCCGGTACAGAGTCAATGAGTGGGGCACCGGTTAGTTGAGGTAGTATGTACATGTAGGTAATTATGCATGGATGACAACAGAGAGTGGCAGTGGTGTGGAGAAGGGAGGAGGGGGGCAATGTGAATAGTCTGGGTAGCCATTTGACTAGATGTGTGGGTTTGGGTTGGGTGTAGAAGCTGTTTAGAAGCCTCTTGGACCTAGACTTGGCCCTCCGGTACCGCTTGCCGTGTGGTAGCAGAGAGAGTGTCTTTGACAATTTGCAGGGCCTTCCTCTGACACCGCCTGGTCTAGAGGTCCTGGATGGCAGGAATCTTGGCCCCAGTGATGTCCTGGGCCATTCGCACTACCCTCTGTAGCGCCTTGCAGTCGGAGGCCGAGCAGTTGCCATACCAGGCAGTGATGTAGCCAGTCAGGATTCTCTCGATGGTGCATCTGTAGAACCTTTTGTGGATCTGAGGACCCATAACAAATCTTTTCATTCTCCTGAGGGAGAATAGGTTTTGTTGTGCTCTCTTCACGACTGTCATGGTGTGCGTGGACCATGTTAGTTTGTTGGTGATGTGGACACCAAGGAACTTGAAGCTCTCACCCTGCTCCACTGCAGCCCTGTCGATGAGAATGGGGGCGTGCTCGGTACTCTTTTTCCTGTAGTCCACAATCATCTCCTTTGTCTTGATCACGTTGAGAGAGAGGTTGTTGTCCTGGCACCACAAGTCCAGGTATCTGACCTCCTCCCTATAGGCTGTCCCTATAGGCTGTCTCGTTGTTATCGGTGATCAGGCCTACCACTGTTGTGTCATCGGCAAATTTAATGATGGTTTGCAGTCATGAGTGAAGAGGGAATACAGGAGGGGGCTGAGCACGCACCCCCAAGGGGCCCCGTGTTGAGGATCAGCATGGCGGATGTGTTGTTACCTACCCTTACCATCTGGGGGGCGGCCCGTCAGGAAGTCCAAGATCCAGTTGTAGAGGGAGGTGTTGAGTCCCCGGGTCCTTAGCTTATTGATTAGCTTTGAGGGCACTGTGGTGTTGAACGCTGTAGTCAATGAATAGCATTCTCACATAGGTGTTCCTTTTGTCCAGGTGGCAAAGGGCAGTGTGGAGTGCAATAGAGACAGCATGGAGATGGAGTTAAGTCGGCATGCCACAGGGCCACTAGCAAATCTGGAAGAAGAGGAATATTGGGACAGTAACAAGGAAAGATGGATTTCGGAGGAGGAATGGAAGAGGAAGAAGAGCATTGAAGAAGAGAGGTAATCTTAATTTGATGAAGATGGCGATTAAAAGTGGAGATGGGGTGTCGAAGAAGACTGGGATCAAGTACAAACAGACTGAGATGACCACCAGACCGAGCTCTGGAGGTGAAATGGAAGTGAATGAGGGAGATTTAAGTGAGGTGGAAGGTGTTGCGAGGAGCTCAAAGAACGAGCCTTGCATCGATGGACATGGAAAGTAACCCGAAGGTAACCTGAAGTGGACTTGTGATGTTTGTTTCCATGCCACGCAACTCGGTCAATAACTGTTTCTTACCTTGCTCTTAGGAATAAGGCACAATTGAAAGGAGTGATTTCTCAGGTTGCTTTAAGTGTGAAGGTGGAGCAATTGAAATGAACGATTCCTGGTGTTTGTGACTCCCATCGTTTGGTGTGACACAGGCCAGGTGGGAAGTGTGGTGAAACAGAGGTGTCACAGTCTGTCCTTTTAAGTGCTGTATCAGTCTTTACCCAACAAAGTCATGTTAGGATATATCAGTTATCCTGTTAGAACTTTTGTGCCTAATCTACTGCTGTGTTTTTGGTGCCACGTTTATGGTCATGTCACAGAAGTGTGTTTGGAGGGAGATTCCAATATGTAGAACGTGTACAGTAGGGCATGGGACAGAGGATTGTGTAGTTTCGGTGGGAAAAGTTGTGTGTGTCAACTGTAGGGGTGCCCATGTTGCTGGAGACTGGAAGTGTCCGGTGCGAGAGAGGCAGGCTGATGTGGCAAACCAACAGGTAACCTCAGAGCTGCGCTCATTGACAATGATTAACGTATGAATGCAGTGTGGCGGTGTTAAGGGAATTTTTATCAATGATGACTAATTATGTAAACATTTCAATCAGGACTGACTAGTCCAAATGCTATTATGTACTGTACATATATGAATTTTCTCTCTTGCTCCCATTACCAATTGTGTATATAATATAGTCAGGAGTTAAGAACAGTTCCTTGGTACAAATGGATGAACTATCTCCAGATGGCAGGGACGGACTATCTCTAGACTGTCTAGAATGCTATCTACACGGACTGACCTTGGCTACAGGCGAGGAGGGAAGGCTCGAGAACTATAGGGCCTCTCTACCGGTGTCATGAAGAGAGAGACCATTTAGAAAATGCTGACGTCATTTTCAGTTTATAACCTGTGGAAAAATGTGTATATACGAGTACTCTCTTGAATTAAACGCTGTTACCTGACTTTTAAGACCGGGGCTCTGTCCATTCTTGTAAAAATATTGGGTCTTACACACCCTTCAAATGCATTGACAGAGTATTTAATTCTGATTGGGAAACAATACAGAGGAATTTAGAATTCCACTAACAGGCGGCCAAGGCAAAGTTATCCTTTTCTATTGTTTCTCGTCACCTCCAGACTTAATAGTGCTAATTTAACCTTTATACCTTGATGTTAAGTGATTGTTTCCTCTGTTTGTTCCTAGACAAACCATCATTCATCAGAGGTGACATTTCTCATCATTTGAAGCATACAAAAGACCAACAAACCTGTTTCAATAAAAGGTCAAAAGACTACACTCTCCTTGTATTCTTGCAGACATACCTATTGTGTTACCTCCCACCCATCCTACCCAGACTATTTTACAAATGTTTAGTGTGCCCGAACAGCCGAGAAAACCCTTACCGAAGTCCAAAATGAACAAAAACGTCACAAAATGTCATTGTGATATATGCACAAACTCTTCTGAACTGTTTCGGCTGGGAAGCATGCGGACGCCTTTAAGAGGTCTGTGTTTGATCTGCCTGAAGTATTTGCTCCAGTGGTGGCTGGTGGCACCTTAATTGGGGAGTATGGGCTCATAGTAATGGTTGGAACGGTCTCCAGTCCATTCACTTCCCTCTCCCGTCCTGCCACTACTCTCTGTCATCAACTCAAGCTTCATCCATAAGCTCCAAATGGATCAAAACTCTGCAGTCTGACTCCTCACCCACACAAAGTCCTGGTAGCACATCACCCCTATCCTCCGTGAAATCCACTGGCTCCCTGTCTTCCAACGCATTGATTACAAGATCCTCCTTCTGACCTACAAAGCTGGACCCTACCTGTTAGACATTCTTTTTTTTTTTTTTTTTACAATTTTACCTGCATTTTACTAGGCAAGTCAGTTAAGAACAAATTCTTATTTTCAATGACGGCCTAGGAACAGTGGGTTAACTGCCTGTTCAGGGGCAGAACGACAGATTTGTACCTTGTCAGCTCTGGGATTTGAACTTGCAACCTTTCAGTTACTAGTCCAACGCCCTAACCACTAGGCTACCCTGCCGCCCCAATCCACATGCCCACTCTGTTCCACCCCAGCAGGCCACCTTAAATCAGGTTTGTATTCTGAACCCAATCTGCCCCTTATCCTAAACCGGGTTCGTATCCAAACCCTCCCCATACACCTTCCTTGAGCCCACCCCTCTCTTTATTCGGTCCGTTTTGGGTCCTTGAAAAGTGCTATTTTAGTCCTTGTTTTTTAAATGTACCTTTATTTAACTAGGCAAGTCAGTTAAAAACAAATTCTTATTTTCAATGGCAGCCTAGGAACAGTGGGTTAACTGCCTGTTCAGGGGCAGAACAACAGATTTGTACCTCGTCAGCTCGGGGATTTGAACTTGCAACCTTTTGGTTACTAGCTCAACGCTCTAACCAGTAGGCTACCCTGCCACCCCAATTAAGGTGCCACCAGCCACCACTGGAGCAAATACTTGAAGAAGATCAAACACAGACCTCTTAAAGGCCTCCGCATGCTTCCCAGTCGTATGTATTATTATTCTTATGAGCCGTCCTCTCTTGCTCCCAGCTAATTTACTTAACTCGTCTAGTCGTAAGTGGTTGGGGCCAGCTATATTATGTTCCCATTTCAGTGTCAACTAACGCCATGGTTTAGATTGGCACTAATTAATATAAATGTGTGATCCATAGGACATGCATGTAGTTAACTCTGCTGGTGGTGACTGGTGAGAAATAGAGACAGAGAGGCTGGTAGTTAGAGGAAGAATTGGGTTACTGAAAGTCGTTTAGACCTGCGGACCTTATGAACAACATTCACAATGAATGATTCACTACTCACTAACTAATGCTGTACGCTGATCCTCAGAAGTCTGGGGTCAAAGAGAAACAGACATGAGTACAATCTGTGTTTTGAAACCACACTATAATTGCTTGTATCAGTAGAACTCTATGTATCAGACTACCAGTAGTTGAATATCTTGAGATTGGCTACACTAGGGATATGGTAACCCGTCCCAGTCACACCTGTACAGAATAGCCCTGTTGTTATAACAAACATCCATAATTCACCTGATGATCAAACTGATTGAGCTCTCCCTCAATAGGTGGCTCAGCTGTATAGTCAAATCCATTTTTATTTGACACTTGCTTCCTGGTTTACAGGTGTAGACTAAAAGGACAATGCTTACTTACAGGTCCATTTCCAACAATGCTGAGTTAAATATAAGGTAAATAATAAAACATGTACTAAAACAATTGTGACACGAGGAATAAATACACAGTGAATAGCGAATTAAAAGAACGAGTGAAAATAACATGGCTATATATACGGAGTAGGAAATTACAAAATATATTAAGTATGTGTTAGTTGTGGTGGTAATGATACATACTGCAGGTCGCTGCATGTTGCTGGTGGGCTAAAAGCTGAGCACTACTGCATCTTTAACAAAGCGTCATCCTCGCATCACATCCACTACTTACTTTGTAATTGACGTCAACTGACACCCAGCCAGCATGCACGCTGCAGCTCTAATTATTTGTAATGGCGGGTATTTCTACATAATATTTGTTGAAATTACTTTTTATCATAAACGTAGATAGTAGTGGAAGGTCTGCTGTATATTCTATCCAGGAGATGTGAAGGGTATTTGAATTGAAGGCGTACACTTGTAGGTATCAAAGTTATGTGGCTGCTGCTCTCCGTTATTGTCAGAAATTGAAACTAAGGTAACTATCAATGGTTCGAATGTTTGATGAAGGAAATGGTTACAGTAGTCATGTTAGTTCATTGTAACGATTAGGTTACCCGGTGTTGATCACTGTGTCGGAAACGTTAGGATAATTGAGGATGGAAGAAATATTCAATTATTGCACTGTAGGCTAGTTGGCTATAACCTCTAACATATTTTATTTTGTATTTTTTTTAATTGATAATAGCAGTACCTGCAGTCTATCTGGCTGTCGGAAATCCGATTTTTTGGCTGAATACGCTATCAGTGTTTTTGTTAATATCAAGTTCAATTCACACCACAAGTGCCACGTCAAAGTTAAATACCTACAAAGTGTTATTACCACTTGCCCGAAGCACCAGAATAAACGTCACATTGGAAGCAACTGAAGGCTGTTACTGATGGTAGGTGAATATCTGTATAAAAAAAAAGATTATCGCTAGGAAACAGACAACTGTATTGCTTGGTCCACGCATGTATCGTCTTTCATATCTTACTCATAGGTCGTGTGGGACGCGTTGCAACACGAACTGTTACACTGTGGCGTATAGTCAAGTAAATCTGAAATCAGAAAGATTTTGTTTCATGGAAAGTGAAGTTCTCTATTAACGCTATATCCTGTCCGGTATCCGCTAGAGCAGGGGTTGCCAAACCTTTTCACTCAGGCCCCCTTCCTACATTGGAGAACACCACTTCTATTTTTATGGGCACAAGCACTGTACCACTCTTGTTTGGTGAGAGAATTTTGCAGGTTTAAAGCTTATTTCCTGCAATTCTACACATTTTGCCTATCTGGTGCAGAGAACATTTTGCGGGTTAAAGCTCATTTTCTTTCAATTCTATACTTTTTTCCATGTCTAATTTTTATTTTTTGCAAAATTTGAGTGACTTAAAGCTGACGGTACAAGAGCTGATGGTACAAGTTTATAAATACTCAATCAACTTTATGCCTTTCATTTTAGAATCTGTGCCTAATCAATCATATACATTTCCTGTCAAAACAGATTTTTATTCTTTCCTGTCATTAGATAACAGCTTCCAACATGTCCTTGGGCAAAATCTGATTTATTAGACCGATTTATGCACACCAGGTTTTGCTGAAGAGGACAGAAAGCAACCAGATGAAGCAAAATGTGTTTGTTTTGAATAAATAGAAGTATTTATCTATAAACCTATTTTGTCCCCAGAGTGTCTGAATACAGTACCTTTCATACCTCCAGGTCTTCTACCAGACCAGAGGTGGTCAGCATCGAGGACGTAGAGGCTGACCTCAGCAGACAGTATTCCCAGAGAGCTGTTCTCCAGGCCTGCTCCACACATTCCTCCAGACTCACCAGCATCATACTGGCTGAGGATGTCGGTGGGTAGAGCAGGGGTTTCTAACCAGGTGTAGTAGGACCCCTGGGGGTACTTGGCCTATCCACAGGGGATACTTGAAGACTCATGAAACCACAGACTTACTGGTAAAATTCACATGAGGGGGTACATCAGGGGTACTCTGTGCAGAGCAACAATAAAAAGTTGGGAACCACTGGAGTAGAGTACCTGCTTGGGTGAAGAGAGAACATCTGCTTACTTGGTGTCAATGCAAATGTCAGTTTATTGTGGGTAAGCTTTTGGTCAAATAGCTTTTGTGGCCTTTTTGAAGCAGCATGATATGAGGCTAACATGAAAGGGTAAAGTGCCACTACTTGCTCATCAACTAGTTCATGATGGTTGAGATAAGAGCTGTATAGATTCTCTAAACTCTTAATGATAAGGACATGTTATGCTTCGGTCAATGGAAGTTTTAGCCTAAAGGCTTCAGCAGACAATCTACTCAGTGTAGTGCACAAGTCAGCCCTATTAACTATATGTTGAAACATTTCCCTTGATTAGCTGAATCAGGATTGGTAGTGCTGGGTTAGAACAAAAAAGTACATCCCTGTGGGCCCAGTAAAAGGAATGAAGAACACTGGTTTACAGCATTGTGTAATAGTGTAAATCAGCGGTTTACTCCAATGCTATAGACGGGTTGGGTGTTTAGCAACAAAACAGACACGTACGCAACTATGGGGCAAAACAGACAGGTTTGGCTTAGATTGTTGACAACGTGAATTATATTTAATCTCCAATGTTTACTGAGAACATTAATACATTTGCTCGTCGAACATCTCATTCTAAAATCATGGGCATTAATATGGAGTTGGTCATCCCTTTGCATTAAATAACAGCCTCCACTTTTCTGGGAAGGCTTTGCACTAGATATTGGAACATTGCTGCGGGGACTTGCTTCCATTCAGCCACGAGCATTACTGAGGTCTGGCACTGATGTTTGGAGATTAGGCCTTGCTCGCAGTCAGTGTTCCAATTCATCCAAAAGGGGTTTGATGGAGTTAAGGTCAGGGCTCTGTGAAGGCCAGTCAAGTTCTTCCACACCAATCTTGATAAACCATTTCTGTATGGACCTCGCGTTGGGCACGGGGGCATTGTAATGCTGAAACAGGAAAGAGCCTTCCCCAAACTGTTGCCACAAAGTTGGAAGCACACAATCGTCTAGAATGTCATTGTATGCTGTAGTGTTAAGATTTCCCTTCACTGGAACTAAGGGGCCTAGCCCGAACCATGAAAAATAGCCCCAGACCATTATTCCTCTAACATCAAATGTTACAGTTGGCACTATGCTTTTAGGCAGGTAGCGTTCTTCTGGCATCCTCCAAACACAGATTCTTCTGTCGGACTGCCAGATGGTAAAAAGGTGATTCATCACTCCAGAGAACGAGTTTCTGCTCTAGAGTCCAATGGCGGCAAGCTTTACACCACTCAAGCTGATTCTTTGCATTCCAGATGGTGATCTTAGGCTTGTGTGCGGCTGCTTGGCCATGGAAACTCATTTCATGAAGCTCCTGACAAACTGTTCTTGTGCTGACTTTGCTTTAAGAGGTAGTTTGGAACTTGGGTGTGAGTGTTGTAACAGAGGACAGACTATTTTTACATGCTACGCGCTTCAGCACTTGGCGGGCCCATCCTGTAAGCTTGTGTGGCCTACCACTTTGCGGTTGAGCCGTTGTTGCGCCTAGACATTTACACTTCACAATAAAAGCACTTACAGTTGACCGGGGCAGCTCTAGCAAGGCAGATTTGACAAACTGACTTGTTGGAAAGGTGTCATCCTATGACAGCACCACGTTGAGTCACTGAGCTCTTCAATAAGGTCATTCTACTGCCAATGTTTCTTTGTCTATGGAGATTGCATGGCTGTGTGCTCAATTGTATACACCTGTCAGCAACAAGTGTGGCTGAAATAGCCAAATACACTAATTTGAAGGGGTGTTCATATACAGTCGTGGCCAAAAGTTTTGAGAATGACACAGATATTAATTTCCACCAAGTTTGCGGCTTCAGTGTCTTTAGATATTTTTGTCAGATGTTACTATGGAATACTGAAGTATAATTACAAGCATTTCATAAGTGTCAAAGGCTTTTATTGACAATTACATTTATTTGATGCAAAGAGTTAATATTTGCACTGTTTACCCTTCTTTTTCAAGACCTCTGCAATCCGCCCTGGCATGCTGTCAATTAACTTCTGGGCCACATCCTGACTGATGGCAGCCCATTCTTGCATCCATCATTCCTTGGGCATCCACCATTCCTTCAATTCTGACAAGTTTCCCAGTCCCTGCCGATGGAAAAACATCCCCACAGAATGATACTGCCACCACCATGCTTCACTGTTGGGATGGTGTTCTTGGGGTGATGAGAGGTGTTGGGTTTGTGCTAGACATAGCGTTTTCCTTGATGGCGAAAATGCTCAATATTTAGTCTCATCTGACCAGAGTACCTTCTTCCATATGTTTGGGGAGTTTGCTTATTCTACAGTAATGCCTTTTTTCTGGCCACTCTTTTGTAAAGCCCAGCTCTGTGTAGTGTATGGCTTAAAGTGGTCCTATGGACAGATACTCCAATCGCCGCTGTGGAGCTTTGCAGCTCCTTCAGGGCTATCTTTGGTGTCTTTGTTGCCTCTCTGATTCATTCCCTCCTTGCCTGGTACGTGAGTTTTGGTGGGCGGCCCTCTCTTGGCCGGTTTGTTGTGGTGCCATATTATTTCAATTTTTTAATAATGGATTTAATGGTGCTCCGTGGGATGTTCAAAGTTTTGGATATTTTTTAAAACCCAACCCTGATCTGTACTTCTCCACAACTTTGTCCATGGCCTGTTTGTAGAGCTATTTAGTCTTCATGGTGCCGCTTGCTTGGTGGTGCCTCTTGCTTAGTGGTGTTGCAGATTCTGGGGCCTTTCAGAACAGATGTATGTATAATGAGATTATGTGACTGATCATGTGACACTTAGATTGCACACAGGTGGACTTTATTTATCTAATTATGTGACTTCTGAAGGTAATTGGTTGCACCAGATCTTATTTAGGGGCTTCATAGCAAAGGGGGTGAATACATATGCACGCACCAATTCTCAGTTTTTCAAATTTTGTATACTTTTTTGAAACAAGTAATTTCTTTCACTTCACCAATTTGAACTATTTTATGTATGTCTATTACATGAAATCCAAATAAAAATCAATTTAAACTACAGGTTGTAATGAAACAAATTAAGAATAACGCCAAGGGGGATGAATACTTTTGCAAGGCACTGTATGTACAGCACAGGTTTAATAGGATGGCCTTGACTAGAATACAGTATATACATATGAAATTGGTAAAACATTATGTAAACATTATTAACGTGACTAGTTTTTTCATGTCTATTTACAGCTGAAGTCAGAAGTTTACATACACTTAGGTTGAAGTCATTAAAACTCATTTTTCAACCACTCCACAAATTTCTTGTGAACAAACTATAGTTTTGGCAAGTCGGTTAGCACATCTACTTTGTGCATGACACAAGTCATTTTTCCAACTATTGTTTACAGACAGATTATTTCACTTATAATTCACTGTATCAAAATTCCAGTGGGTCAGAAGTTTACATACACTAAGTTGACTGTGCCTTTAAACAGCTTGGAAAATTAAAAAAAATGATGTCATGGCTTTAGAAGCTTCTGATAGGCTAATTTAGAACATCTGAGTCAATTGGAGGTGTACCTGTGGATGTATTTCAAGGCCTACCTTCAAACTCATTGCCTCTTTGCTTGACATCATGGGAACATCAAAAGAAATCAGCCAAGACCTCAGTTAAAACATTGTAGACCTCCACAAGGTTCATCCTTGGGAGCAATTTCCAAATGCCTGAAGGTACCACGTTCATCTGTACAAATAATATAGTACGCAAGTATAAACACCTTGGGACCACGCAGCCGTCATACCACTCAGGAAGGAGACGCGTTCTGTCTCCTAGAGCTTAACGTACTTTGGTGAGAAAGGTGCAAATCATTCTCAGAACAACAGCAAAGGACCTTGTGAAGATGCTGGCGGATACAGGTACAAAAGTATCCACAGTAAAACAAGTCTTATAGCGACATAACCTGAAAGGCCGCTCAGCATGGAAGAAGCCACTGCTCCAAAACCGCCTTAAAGCCAGACTACGGTTTGCAACTGCACATGGGGACAAAGATCATACTTTTTGGAGAATTGTCCTCTGGTCTGATGAAACAAAAATAGGATTGTTTGGCAATAACTTTATGTTTGGAGGAAAAATGAGGAGGCTTGCAAACTGAAGAACACCATCCCAACCGTGAAACATCGGGGTGACAGCATCATGTTGTGGGGGTGCTTTGTGCAAAATAGATGGCATCATGAGGAAGTAAAATTATGTGGATATATTGAAGCAACATCTCAAGACATCAGTCAGGAAGTTAAAGCTTGTTGGGATGGGTCTTCCAAATGGACAATGACCCCAAGCATACATCCAAAGTTGTTGCAAAATGGCTTAAGGACAACGAAGGTATTGGAGTGGCCATCACAAAGCCCTGACCTCAATCCTCTAGAATATTTGTGGCAGAACTGAAAAAG
Source organism: Oncorhynchus masou masou (assembly GCF_036934945.1). Taxonomy (NCBI): domain Eukaryota; kingdom Metazoa; phylum Chordata; class Actinopteri; order Salmoniformes; family Salmonidae; genus Oncorhynchus; species Oncorhynchus masou. The sequence continues at coordinate 19,582,217 of NC_088244.1, forward strand.
TGTGTGCGAGCAAGGAGGCCTACAAACCTGACTCAGTTTCACCAGCTTTGTCAGGAGGAATGGGACAACATTCACCCAACTTATTGTGGGAAGCTTGTGGAAGGCTACTCAAAACGTTTGACCCAAGTTAAACAATTTAAAGGCAATGCTACCAAACACTCAATTAGTATATGTAAACTTCTGTCCCACTGGGAATGTGATGAAATAAATAAAAGCTGAAATAAATCATTCTCTCTCCTATTATTTTCACATTTTTAAAATACAGTGGTGATCCTAACTGACCTAAGACAGGGACCTTTTACTCGGATTAAATGTCAGGAATTGAGTTTAAATCTATTTGGCTAAGCTGTATGTAATCTTACGACTTTGTACATAGGGTAGCAGCCTCTAAGGTGCAGGGATGCGTAACCGGATGGTAGCCGGCTAGTGACTGGGTGGAGGCCGGCTAGTGACTGGGTGGAGGCCGGCTAGTGATGGCCTGTTTTTCAGTCTGTTTTTCAGTCTCTCGCTCCCAGCTGTGATGCACCTGCACTGACCTCTCCTGGACGATAGCGGGTGAACAGGCCGTGGCTGAGGTCCTTGATCTTTTCGGCCTTCCTGTGACACCGGGTGTCCTGATGGGCAGGCAGTGTGCTCCCTGTGATGCGTTGGGCTGACCGCACCACCCTATGGTTGTGGGCAGTGCAGTTGCCGTAGCAGGTGGTGATACAGCCCTACAGGATGCTCTCAATCGTGCATCTGTAAACGTTTGAGGGTCTTAGTGGCCAAGCCAAATTTCTACAGCATCCCCTGTGTGGGTAGACCATTTCAGTTTGTCAGTGACGCTGAGGAACTTGAACCTTTTCACCTTCTCCACTGCAGCCCTGTGGATGTGGATGGGGGTGTGCTCCCTCTGCTGATAGGGCAGTGCGATGATTCCTGACTTTAATATACACTTCTGGTTCTGTATATGTCTCAAATGTTGATACAGTACCTGTGTATGTGACTCGTTTCCCCTCTCCTCAGTAACGGGACAGGTGCTGTGCTGTGATGCCATCGTGGACTTCAGTGAGATCCAGATAGTGTCTACCACCAGAGAGCTGCACCTGGAGGACTCACCATTGGAACTGAAGATCTACGCACTGGACTCTGAAGGTGAGTGTTCAAGGATACACTCTTGTGTTTTACTTGACAGTTTGTGTCATTGGTTCTCTTTTGGTCAACAAAGACCTTTTACATCGACATGTGCTGTCATCATAACAACTACCTATGTAGTAACACTAATTACTCATAACATTGAATCAACATTGTATCATAAATTCCTGATTCCACTTGTGTATTTTTTTGACAATATAATTGCTCAATTGCTATGTATCATCATGTTAATAAAATGTTACTAGAGTAATTGCTGTGTTTCTACAGAGATATAAGAACAACTGAAAGTGCTACCCGCTTCAGTATAATGCGTAAAGATCCACATTGTTGTGTGCACTAGAAGGGTTTAATGACTTTTCCAGTAGTGATGATTGTGATGTCGTCAGGCAGAAGTTAATGTCCCTGTTTGTTCTGTCTCACTGGTTTCATTATGGCCAGGCACAGACACTCTTTTACATGAGCTGGCGCCACAACCTGATTCTCTTTGATGACATCCCCAAAGGCGCATTGCATTTTGGTGTTTGTTTTGGCCTTGATGTGTACTACGCTCAGATCTGTCAAATAGAATAGCTAAAATATCGTGTTGAGAGGATTGCTGGTTTTGTTTGGGCTTATGTGACTGCAACCTTTAGGGACTTGTCAAACTGGTGTGCTCTATTTTCAGTCTTGTCCACAGTGATTTATCCTTTATATGCGTAAACAACAACAGTAATTGTGTGATGTTGGGGATGCAGGGTTGTGTTCCAAACAAAATAATTACAATTGTGCTTGGTTTAGTTCCACAACGGCACAGCTAGGAGAGCTCATGAAAGCTGTTGAAGACTCTTCTTGGAGTCATAAGTGCATTTAAAGGACTTTACTGCACACTTTGTCATTTATTTCATCTTATGTTGCACCTACCCCACATTTTCCAGGACTTTCATTATCACCAAATGCTGCGAACAGTCAATTTAAAATGCACATGAATTCAACAGTATAATGTTTGGATTCTTTCTTGTCAGGTGAACTGTTGTCCTCACCTTTTGGTCTAATAATTTCACCATAGTATCCAAACGGTTCCCTTTCAATGGCTACCATTGTTGTGCATATGCTTTTCATATTTCTTCTGTAAGAAACATTTCAATTTAGCCCAATCCATATAGGCCAATTCCTACGAGTGTAAATGGTTGTCCTTTCAACACTTCACATCAAATTCACAAGACAATGTTTTGCATGTCACATGTAATATATATTTTTAGCTAAATTAAATTGGGCCATCTACATTTTTATGTACGTTAAATCAAATCCCAAGCAATGGGCACATGTATTAAGCCATGTCTCTAACCCCCAAATTGTTGATTGTGCAGCAAACACCTTCAGTGCTCTGGCGAGCTTGGTGTTTGATTAGACCATAGTGAAAGATGCAGACGTGGATGGATTCCCTGACTCCTACAACTCATCACTGTCACGGTTTTCTGTAGGTGAAAGAGAGTCAGACCAAAATGCGGCGTGGCTATTACGATCCATGTTTAAGGAAACAAAAGTAAACACGAATCAAATACAAAACAACAAACGTAACAAGAAAACCGAAACAGCCTAATACTGGTGCAAACTAATGCACGACAGACATAAAGACAAAAGGACAATCACCCACAAAACCCAACACCAAACAGGCTACCTAAATATGGTTCCCAATCAGAGACAATGACTAACACCTGCCTCTGATTGAGAACCATATCAGGCCAAACACAGAAACAGACAAACTAGACACACAACATAGAATGCCCACTCAGATCACACCCTGACCATACAAAACATATAAACATACAAAGCAAACTATGGTCAGGGTGTGACAATTACGGTGAGTTCCTCCACGTTGCGTGCACTCAACCCTGGAGAAAAGCCTGTAGGGAGTGACCGTTAAAGTAGCTAGTCAACAATGTAATTATAACAAGAACTGGTTTAAGGATGGCAGTCCAATACAAATTCAATCTAACCTGTGATTTATCAGGTTATTTGAATACAGTTGTATATGATTTGCCTTGTGCCAGGATAGCATATGATAGACCTCAGATTATTTATCACAAGTTCAACATATTACTTTAATTGTAAGATGTCAGTTTGTCACTGTCAATAATAGGCTTGTTATGCATTTTCCTTCTCTCAGGGTTTCTTCAATTCTCTGAGTCTACTTACATCCCCTCTGGTTACATCTCTGAGATGGAGAGAGTAGGGAAACAGGCAGATCTCATCTTGCTGTCAGGACTGAAAACGGGCTAAGCTCAAGGCCAAAATACAAGAATCTCTGTATAAGGTATTCCATTTAATAATTTCTTACCTTGTTTTTGAAGTAGTCTGTGGAGATGGATTATAATACTATAGCTAAGAATAAAATATGGCTCAAGGACCACAATCAGATGTATTTTTAGGAGCGAGGGACAGGAACATCAGAGGAGTAGAAGAACTTTAGCTCCTTTTTAAAATAGTTTCCTTCGATCATCTCAGCTCGTGGCTGGCAGACAGCAGCCCTCCAGGGGTATAGACGGCTATAAATAACAGGCTGACTTGCGTTACTGTGATGTCACAGCTAGTAGAGTTAGTCGAGCCATCTGGACCGTCGCCAGGTTTGCTATGGGGTCACCCGTCTGAAAATAAAAAAAACTACAGGGTCAAAAGAGGGACCTAATATTAGTCAGAGATGACAGTACCACTGTGCGATGTTGTAGAACAGTCCATTATAGGTAGCCTAGCTGTTAAGAGTGTTGGGCCAGTAACTGAAAGGTTGCTTGTTCGAAAGCCCGAACCGATGAGGTGAAAATATTCTGTCAACTTGCCCTTGATCAAGGCACTTAACCTTAATTACTACTGTAAATTGCTCCGGATAAGTGTCTGCTAAATGACTGAAATGTAAATGTAATGATGCAAAATATGATTGCAAAGTTGACTAAATCAAATTGTATTTGTCACATGCTTTGTAGACAACAGGTCTAGAGTAAAGGTGTGCTTACTTATGGGTCCATTTCCAACAATGCAGAGGTAAAGATTTGATAAAATAGAAATAGTGACACGAGGAATAAATACACAGTAACTAACGAGTAAAAATGACATGGCTATATACAGTACGAGGTAATTGAGGTAGCAATGTACTTTACACTACCGTTCAAACGTTTAGCATCACTTAGAAATGCCCTTGTTTTTGAAAGAAAGTCTACTTTGTTGTCCATTAAAATAACATCAAATTGATCAGAAATACAGTGCAGACATTAATGTTGTAAATGACTATTGTAGTTTGAAACTGCTGATTTGTTATGGAATATCTACAATGGCGTACAGAGGCCCATTATCAGCAACCATCACCACTGTGTTCCAATGGCACGTTGTGTTAGCTAATCCTAGTGTATCATTTTAAAAGGCTAATTGATCATTAGAAAACCCTTTTGCAATTATGTTAGCACAGGTGAAAACTTTTGTTCTGATTAAAGAAGCAATAAAACTGGCCTTCTTTAGACTAGTTGAGTATCTGGAGCATCAGCATTTGTGGGTTCGATTACAGGCTCAATATGGCCAGAAACAAATAACTTTCTCCTGAATCTCGTCAGTCTATTCTTGTTCTGAGAAATTAAGGCTATTCCATCTGAGAAATTGCCAAGAAACTGAAGCTCTCGTACAACGCTGTGTACTACTCTCTTCACATAAAAGCACAAACTGGCTCTAACCAGAATAGAGTGGGAGGCACAACTGAGCAAGAGGACAAGTACAGTAGGGGGTCTAGTTTGAGAAACAGACACCTCACAAGTCCTCAGCTGGCAGCCAAAATATGAAGCTGCAGTGTATTGACCTTTTAACTGTGCAACAAAGCTTATTTAGAAAGTTTTTTTAAATCAAGATAAAACAGTGCATTTGGAAAGTATTCAGACCCCTGAACTTTTTCCACATTTTGTTATGTTACAGACTTATTCTAAAATGTATTAAATAAAAATATGTCCTCAATCTACACACAATACCCCATAATGACAAAGCGAAAAAAGGTTTTTAGATCATTTTGCAAAAAACTAAACAAAAACACTAATTTGAAAGAGCTCATTTACATAACTATTCTGATCCTTTATGAGACCTGTTTCCAATGATCATCCTTGAGATGTTTCTACATTTTGATTGCAGTCCACCTGTGGTAAATTCAATTGATTGGACATGATTTGGAAAGGCACACACACATATATATATATAAGGTACCATAGTTGACTGTGCATGTCAGAACAAAAACCAAGCCATGAGGTCGAGGGAATTGTCCATAGAGCTCTGAGACCGGATTATGTCGAGGCACAGATCTGCGGAAGGGTACCAAAAGATTTTTGCAGCATTGAAGGTCCCCAAGAACACAGTGGCCTTCATCATTCTTAAATGGAAGAAGTTTGGAACCACCAACACTCTTCCTAGAGCTTGCCGCCCGGCCAAACTGAGCAATCGGGGGAGAAGGGCCTTAGTCAGGGATGTGACCAAAAACCTGATGGTCACTCTGACAGAGCTCCAGAGATCCTCTGTGGAGATGGTTGTCATTCTGGAAGGTTCTCCCATCTCTGCAGCACTCCACCAATTAGGCCTTTATGGTAGAGTGGCCAGACAGAAGCCACTCCTCAGTAAAATGCACATGACAACCCACTTGGAGTTTGCCAAAGGAACCTAAAGGACTCTCAGACCATGCAAAACAAGATTCTCTGGTTTGATGAAATCAAGATTGAACTCTTTGGCCTGAATGCCAAGGGTCACGTCTGGAGGAAACCTGGCACCATTCCTACAGTGAATCATGATGGTGGCAGCATAATGATGTGGGGATGTTTTCAGCGGCAGGGACTGGGAGACTAGTGAGGATCGAGGGAAAGATGAACAGAGCACAGAGCAAAGTACAGAGATCCTTGATGAAAACATGCTCCAGAGCACTCAGGACCTCCGACTGGGGCAAAGGTTAACCTTCCAACAGGACAACAACCCTCAGTACACAGCTAAGACAATGCACTAGGGGATTCAGGTCTCTGAACGTCCTTGAGTGGGCCAGACCTGAAAAAAGCTGTGCAGCTCCCCTCCAACCTGACGGAGCATGAGAGGATCTGCAGAAAATAATTGGAGAAACTCCCCAAATACAAGTGTGCCTAGCTTGTTGCGTCATATCCAAGAAGACTTGAGGCTGTAATTGCTGCCAAAGGTTCTTCAGTAAAGGTGATATTTTGTTAGATTATTTTCCTAAATTTGCAAAGATTTCTACAAACTTCTTTTTGCTTTGTCATTATGGGGTATTGTGTGTATATTATTATTACTTTTTTATTCTCAATTGACTCCATTTTAGAATAAGTCTGGCGTGCGAATCATACTGCAACGGAGTTGGTCTGGTTTCTCGATGTAGAAAATGGCATGTGCCGTTCGTACGCCGGGCTTTAACTACGAACTCTAACCTTCACAAAGAATGTAGGTGCAGCAGAGGTGAAACTGCTGCTCCTGGAGAACAGCCTGCTGAGCCCTGCATGTGATGTCTACCTGCTGGTGGGCACATCCATCCAATACAAGGTCCAGAAGAACAGACAGGGAAAGATCACAGGTGAGTCTGAACGTACACTATACAGTCAAGCATATCATTCTATGCAATCCAATGATGTAATGACAATAGTCACAAAAAAGGGTGTCTAGAAAAGTATTGAATTGTGTCATTGGATACAGCAATGTAGTATCAAGAATGATTTAGATGCTATTCATATCACAGTTCAGGGTGTATACTGTCCATCCCATCTATGTAGGAAATAGTTAATGAAGACAAATCATGAAGCGCTGACCCAGGGTAATGTGTTCCAGAGTTCTCCATGCCCTGTGATCAATATGAGCTGCACCTCCAAGACAGTGTGGCTGGTGCTGATGGAAACACTGACCTGGCTGTGGGCCCCCCCGTGTGGTTCTTTTATACTGATAACAAGTTCAAACAGGTGCCATTAATACAGGTAAAAAGTTACAGGTCTGTGAGAGCCAGAAATCTTGCTTGTTTGTAGGTGACCAAATACTTATTTTCCCCCATAATTTGCAAATAAATTCATTAAAAATCCTACAATGTGATTTTCTGGTATTTCTTTTCTCATTTTGTCTGTCATAGTTGAAGTGTACCTATGATGAAAATTACAGGCCTCATCTTTTTAAGTGGGAGAACTTGCACAATTGGTGGCTGACAAAATAATTTTTTTGCCCCACTGTATATCCGCCCCATGACAAAATGTGTAGAATTGCAGGAATTTAGTTTTTAAATGGCAAAAAATAAATGTGCGTGGGATGGACCCCGATGATGGAAGAGGGACCGTGTGAAAAATTGGGGAACCAGTGGTTCATTTTAATGTAATAACATGCAATGGTGTGTACCATGAATGGTGTGTACCATGAATGGTGTGTATGTAGGGATTAATGATTAGATACAGTGGGGAGAACAAGTATTTGATACACTGCAGATTTTCCAGGTTTTCCTACTTACAAAGCATGTAGAGGTCTGTAATTTTTTATCATATGTACACTTCAACCGTGAGAGACTGAATCTAAAACAAAATTCCAGAAAATCACATTGTATGATTTTTAAGTAATTAATATGCATTTTATTGCATGACGTAAGTATTTGATACATCAGAAAAGCAGAACTTAATATTTGGTACAGAAACCTTTTACAGAGATCATACGTTTCCTGTAGTTCTTGACCAGGTTTGCACACACTGCAGCAGGGATTTTGGCTCACTCCTCCATACAGACCTTCTCCAGATCCTTCAGGTTTCGGTGCTGTCGCTGGGAAATATGGACTTTCAGCTCCCTCCAAAGATTTTCTATTGGGTTCAGGTCTGGAGACAGGCTAGGCCACTACAGGACCTTGAGATGCTTCTTACGGAGCCCCTCCTTAGTTGCCCTGGCTGTGTGTATCGGGTCGTTGTCATGCTGGAAGACCCAGCCACGACCCATGTTCAATGCCCTTACTGAGGGAAGGAGGTTGTTGGCCAAGATCTCGCGATACATGTCCCCATCCATCCTCCCCTCAAAACGGTGCAGTCGTCCTGTCCCCTTTGCATAAAAGCATCCCCAAAGAATGATGTTTCCACCTCCATGCTTCATGGTTGGGATGGTGTTCTTGGGGTTGTACTCATCCTTCTTCTTCCTCCAAACACGGCGAGTGGAGTTTAGACCAAAAAGCTCTATTTTTGTCTCATCAGACCACATGACATTCTCCCATTCTTCCTCTGGATCATCCAGATGGTCATTGGCAAACTTCAGACGGGCCTGGACATGCGCTGGCTTGAGCAGGGGGACTTTGCGTGCGCTGCAGGATTTTAATCCATGAGGGCGTAGTGTGTTACTAATTGGTTTTCTTTGAGACTGTGGTCCCAGCTCTCTTCAGGTCATTGACCAGGTCCTGCCATGTAGCTCTGTGCTGATCCCTCACCTTCTTCATGATCATTGATGCCCCATGAGGTGAGATCTTGCATGGAGCCCCAGACCGAGGGTGATTGACCGTCATCTTGAACTTCTTCCATTTTCTAATAATTGCGCCAACAGTTGTTGCCTTCTCACCAAGCTGCTTGCCTATTGTCCTGTAGCCCATCCCAGCCTTGTGCAGGTCTACAATTTACCCCTGATGTCCTTACACAGCTCTCTAGTCTTGGCCATTGTGGAGAGGTTGGAGTCTGTTTGATTGAGTGTGTGGTCTTTTATACAGGTAACGAGTTCAAACAGGTGCAGTTAATACAGGTAATGAGTGGAGAACAGGAGGGATTCTTAAAGAAAAACTAACAGGTCTGTGAGGTGGAATTCTTACTGGTTGGTAGGTGATCAAATACTTATGTCATGCAATAAAATGCAAATGAATTACTTAAAAATCATACAATGTGATTTTCTGGATTTTTGTTTTAGATTCCGTCTCTCACAGTTGAAGTGTACCTATGATAACAATTACAGACCTCTACAAGCTTTGTAAGTAGGGAACACTGCTGATTTTGCAGGTTATCAAATACTTGTTCTCCCCACTGTAATTTGAGTGTTCCATTCTCTCATGTAATTCTCAGTGGATTGCAGAGACAGGCAGTAATATAACAGGACTTGACAGTCTGGGGGGGAACATGTCTAGCTAAAGCTCACTACTTAAGACTTATCCCAGAAGGTTGTATTGTGCATTTGACAAACACAAGATTTAAAATGGTCCCTGTATGCCTCTTTGTATAACCTAACTTTATTGTCCTTAACAATTGCTCAGACCTTCGCATGCAAGGGGTGTCTCGCATGCCCAACGGGGTATGTTGTGGAACCGGGATACTTGGGTATGGTTGCATGCATTTTGTTCATCCTTGTGCATTAGTGAAGCATTTAAAGTAAACCATTGTCAGTTATTGAGTGATTTCTGAACTACATATCCTGTTTCAGTTCAAATGATCACTTGTTTTGCTTTTCTCTTTTACTGCCAGGATTTAAGATGAATCCTGTAGAGAGCTGGGTTCTAGAAACAGGATGAGTGCAGGATATCCTTATCGAAGTGTTTGACAAGTCAAGCAGTAGGATTTACTTATCTGATGTAAGCTCAGCCTAAGTTGTCTTCATTCTACACCATTGTCTATTGCATTTGTCAAAACACTGTCACGCTCCCTGGTCTTCTCCGTCTTCTAAAATGGAAACTAGATTTTTTGTTTGGCATATCCCTCTTGGTGTCTAATCAACTGTAGACTGAACTATAGCTGGGAGACATTCCAATACTGGGAAGGAAGATTTTGAATATGTTTGATGGATTTTCTATGTTATCATCTTAGCCAGATTGTATGCCCTGTCCTCTCTTTAATGGTTAGGTTTTTTCCACACTTTAAAAGGTCCAATGCAGCTGTTTTAAAAAATCTCAATATCAAATGATTTCTGGGTAACAATTAGATACCGTACTGTAAATGTTTTCATATAAAATGGTCAAAAATATACACAAATGATTCATAGCAATGAGCAATTTGTCAAGCAAGAATTTTGCTAGGACTGTCTGGGAGTGGTCTGAGTGTGGAGGGGGGAAAAGTAAAATGTCCTGTTGTTGGCAGAGAGCTTTCTTAATGGTCTATTAACTAATTTACCGCCTGGTGATGTTCCCAGGCGGGCCAAAACTCCAGAAATTAAGGCGCTCTTTTAAACAGCTCTTACATTTTTAAAAGGGCATTATCATAATTTTCACAATTTCAGTATTATTCCAACCTAATAGTGTGGAAATACATATAAATCGTAGGAAAATCACGCTTTTAGACTGCACTGGGCCTTTAAAACAGACCTTCACTCTCATTCCCCTCTGTGTTTTTAAATGCTACTATCTTGATGGTTTGTGCTTGCAGAACATCCGGATCGAAGCTGTGTTTCCAGATGAGTACTCTGAGAGTCTAGAGTCCTCCCTGAATGGGTCCTACCACCGTGTCAAGGTTTTGAACAACGGGATAACACTAATTGATGCTACACTCAAATCTATAGTGGATCAAGTGAGTTTTGTAGAAACCTTGGATTAGTTTATTTGCAGATTTTTTTCTTACTGTAATACTTTATGCTATCTTATTGAATTGTGAGAGATCATGATCATTAGTTAGAAACAGCCTGGCTATGTCGTAACAAGGTTGTGTTTGTGTTCTAGGATGGAGGAGTCTGAGCTGGCAAACCCAGTCCTCAGTCTCAGTATGTCCATGGCAGCCCAAGGTTGGAGCCTACCAGTACACAATACAGGTATTTGTCCCTGTTAAATACAACATATGTTCACTGTTATTTCTGTTGGAACTCATGCTGAAGAATCTCACATCAGCCACAATGAATTACACTTCACTTCTGTCAAGTTCTGTGTTTGTGTATAATTTTATATTTAGACATTTTGTGAATCTTCTTTCGTTACTTCTTATAATTACCTACTAATTTGTATAAGGCCAGACACTGGCTTAGAGTGACAGATACAAGTTGAAGTGTCTCGAAATTTGATGTATTACAGACTGTATCAATATTTACCCATGTTGCATTGTGTCCCAGGCAGCTGGAGGCAGTGGGAATTTCAGCTGGTTCTCCTCTAACCTAGCTGTTGCCACGGTGACAGTGAAAGGAGTGATGACGACCGTCAGTGACATTGGCGTCAGTGTGGTATACGCCCGTGATGTCCTCAACCCAATGCACTATGGAACGATGAAGGTGAGACCTTATAGCCCTCCCCTAACTAATTTTACAGGATGTGAAGGATCACTGGTCAATGCAGTGAATTGTATAGTTACATATCTTACATCAACTGTACTAGTTAGTCGATGTTAACATGTTTCCAAACATTAACCGTAAAGAGTTACGAGGTGAAAAATCTGTCCTTGGGCCCTTGAGCAAGGCACTTAACCCTAATTGCTCTTGTAAGTCACTCTGGATAAGAGCTTCTGCTAAATGACATTTTTTATTTATTTTTTAAATGTACCTAGCTGAGGGGCAGAGCCTTCACAAAGACCCTCTGTAGTGTTCAGTTTATCCTTCTCATATTGGCAATATGGTTTTAATTTCCCTCAAAGTTCTCTTGATCCACGGAGGAACATAAGATCTACCACTTCAATTGCCTTCCTTGCTACATTTTATTGCTTGCCTGGGACATTGTTGTCTGTTGTGTGTCTGTGTTGGATAAGAGATGTGTATGAAAGATGGTAGAATTTGGTCCTCTAGGACTGGGATTGCAGCCATATGACTCTCTCTCTCTTACTCCCCTTCCCTCCTTCCTTCCCTACAGGCAGACTGGCTCCAGGGCAGAACCACTGCAGTGGGGTAAGGGCCCAGGCTCTAGCCACAGGACACACAGCCCTAACGGTCAGCTACACCCACGGCGATGTCTACCTCAGTGCCAAGATCACCATCGCTGCCTACCCACCACTCAAAGTGAGTCTATGCCCCCCAACCTGTACCTGAGAGCATGGCTTATTCACACACATGGATTTCATATTGGTTTACTTAAATCTTTTCCCCTCTCGAAGACACACAAAGAAACTTAGTGTCAGTGGGTAAAATAAAACATTTCCCCATGATTTAACTTCTAAGTTAAAGTTAGTAAATTCTAACTTCCATCTGTGAAAATCTGGACACCGTGTAGGAACGCGTCATAGCTACATAATTGTAGTCGCTGGAGATGGTGGGGGTGTGTGTGTGTGTGTGTGTGTAACATATCACTTTTCAGGCTTTTAAAACGATTATCTGTACTCCAGATCGCCAAATCAGCCAATAGATGGTTTGGGCATACTGTCTAGAACACATCCATCCGTTTATATCGTCAAGAGAAGGTACATATTTCTCCAAGTACCATGTCGCAATGCGCCCTGTCTGTGGGAAACAGAGATATTACAGAAAGGAGGAGATGGGAATCTCATTGGGCAAAGAATGGAGAAACTTCCCACCCAACTGACTGTCGACCCATCACATTCATGTTGTCATTCTTCGTCACACGGTTGCTAAGATAATCGTCACGCAATCCCTTCTCAAAGTCGGGGTATGAGTTGAGAAACCTGATTATTTTCCTCGAAAGTACCTAATGTCACGATTCCAAGGCTATACAATATTACAGGGAACAAGTTAATTATCTCACATCTTGGAAAATATTTGCAATGTTGTACAACTTGTTCCCAGAATTCATGCTATTGTTTAGTTTTTGAGCTAGTGCCCAATTGACTCATTGAAGGAGAGCTCTCCTTGTCCAAGAATCACCCAGAATGCACTTTGTGGCCCATTGATGGCTCATGGGTAACATACATGATGGGCATTAGTATGTTTCTAATGGAGTTTCCTATCTCCTCAAAAGTATCTCTGTGGGAAAGCAGCATTACTGTGCTCTTGCACTGGGCAGAGAAGCCGTTTATAGCTCAGTAAACAGAGATAAACTGCAAGTTGAACTCCGTGAGTAAGACTCCTAAATTGATAGTGCAGTTTTAGACGATTTTTACAGCTAAGCTAGCTACTTCACACGCTTATATTGACTTTGGTATTATTGTGTGTAGCCATCTTTTTCTAGCTAGCTAGCAGCCAGCCCAGAGAGAGAGCATTGCATTGTGGGTTATGTAGTAGACTTGAGCTGAACCAGATTTCCCAAAAACGATTTTCACGTTTCTACTTGCATTGTTATAATGATAAAATAAAACATTTGTTCACAAAAATAGTGTTTTTTAAAGGAAAATTCCAGTCAAAAACTGAATTTTGGTATTTGTTTCATTAGTCTATGGTCCCAATATGTTTTGCTTGTCAGCAATCAAGTTTTCAAGATATGTAACTTTCAAAATACAGCAATCATCCCCGTATAATGCATTTTGCATCATAAGACGCTAAATGCATCATACGGAGGAAGATTTCTGTGTTTCCTACTTTTGTATTTATAAAAAATGTTTAATCACTGCACCTACACACCCTGATGAGTGGTCATTTACTTGTGCTCTGTGTTGTGAATGATCCTGTCTAAAGTCTGCCCAATGATCTCCAGTCACTCCCCTCGCCAACTCTCCCCCCGGAGCAGCAATTAGCCTTTCTCTTAATCAGCAAGATTGGGACACACACACACACAAACACAGACCTTTTCACACTTACACACTTTCACAATACAACACACACACTTTCTTTCTCTCTCTGCAATCAGTACAGAAGAGCAAGGATGAGCTTGTGTTAAATAACCTATTTCTGGGTTTCCTCTGTTCTGTGCATTTGTAATTATGCCCTCATGTACTGGATACACTAATTTAGTTCTTCCTGCTGCTTTGTCTCAAGTATTGCACTGTAATGGAATTGATGTCAACTCAGCCATAGAATAGACAATTTATGTCAAGCTTCGAGTCATTATGGAGAGCGCCTTCTCCATTCCCATGTATGCATCATTCTGTCATTCATGCTCTATTCCATGCCCATGGGTTTTCATCCCATTAACCTGAGTGCATGCTAAGACAGAGCTCAGGACACTAACAGGAAGTTGTTTTATTTTGGGATGTAAAGAAAAACAAGTTAGGCAGACTTGTCCTTACTCTTACTCCGAGATCTACGGCTCGGCTCTGGCAGTTCACGCTCCCCTCATAAATATTGTAGCATTTACCAACCTTTCACCATGTTGTCTGTCTACCTCCTTGACCCAGTTTGGGTGTCTGACTTTAACACATTCATCCACTCTCCCCAGAGAGGTTTGAAAAACCTCTTGGAGTTGAATCATTTAGGATTGGCAGTGACCTCAGGGCTTTATCTGAAAGACATCTAACAAATGTGGAGGCAGACCAGCAATAAATATGTTTCATGAAATATAATTTGACTCTACAAAATATACCACTTCTCAATTCACTAACTTGTGCTTTACCTGTTGTCCTGTCCAGGCTGTGAAGCCTGCCTCTGTTGCCTTGGTGACCTTAGGCTCCTCTAAGGTCATGCTGTTTGAGGGCGGCCCCAAGCCATAGATTCTAGAGCCCTCCAAAGTTCTTCCAGAACCTGAAGGCTGAGGATGACACCGGTGTTAGGCTGGCACTGGCCGGGTCCACCTCCCGTAGCTACCTCCAGCACTGGGTCAGAGCCACCTGTCGAGCCATAGGAGAACAAGTGAGGGAATGGGCTTTTCCTTGTTCGGTACCTACTTTTTCAGTACCCTGGGCTTTAAACAGACTTTCTAGCTCTTTAAGATGCACTGTAGATGAAATTGTGACAAACAAGTAATATGTGTGTTATGAACAGGTAATACACGTGTTATAACCATCTTTCTAGGTATTGGCAGTAACCGTGGGGAACCAGCCCAGTCTGACCAATCCCTATCCTGCGGTGGAGCCGGCGGTGGTGACGTTTGTGTGCGCCCCTCCCTCTCGCCTCACCTTGGTGCCAGTGTACACCAGTCCCCAGCTGGACCTCACCTGCCCTTTGCTGAAACAGAAAAAAACAACTGGTGAAGAAAAGAGAGTGAAGCAGGCAGTGTTGACACAGCACACATACAAACACATTTGCCATAGGAGCTAGCGAGACAAAAAAAAAAACTAACGACCCAAGGTCATGTCAAGTTTGTCCTTAATTTCTCATGAGGGGATAAATAAAGTGTATTAAATTGAATGTCTGCCTCACTGACTGTACATTTTACACAGTGATTCTATGTTTACTGTAACACAGAAAGAGAACTACATTGGAACATTATTTGTTGCAGGTGCCTGTCTCAAACTACCGCAACCCTATGCTTGACCTGGCTGCATTTGACCAGCCTAGGCAGGAAGTTTGACAACTTCAGCTCTCTGAGTATCATCTGGCAGTCGACCAAGGAGTCCCTGGCCAGCCTGGATCCCACCATGCCTATGGATCTGGAACTACTAGAGGACAGCAACAAACAGAAGAGACGTCATGGTACGGCTTTGATCATGCTCATGATGGTATCCTTGTTTTCTTTTGTCGTTATTCTTTCATCTAAAATACACGGTTTTTGCAGGCAATTTTAATAGCTTTGGCCTACAGAAATGTCATCTTGTCTGTCAGGTCGTCAGGCGGTCCTTGTCCACCACCGGTCTGGGATTGCTGCTATAACAGTAACAGCCACCTTGAGGCTGCTGAGGTTCTCAGTCCGGTAAGACAGAAACACAACCTATAGCAGAGAAACAACACCTTTTATCTTATGTGGTTAGACAAGCAACTCATTTGTTCATTTTTAGTCTTTTTCACTTCCTCCTGTGACTGGCTATCTGAGATATCTACTGCAGCCCTCATCCTCCACAAGCAACACCCATTCTGCCAGTCACATTCTGTTAAAGGTCCCCAAAGCGCACACATCCCTGGGTCGCTCTTCTTCAGTTCGCTGCAGCTAGCAACTGTAACGAGCTGCAACAAACACTCAAACTGGACAATTTTATGTCCATCTCTTCATTCAGAGACTCAATCATGGACACTCTTACTGACATTTGTGGCTGCTTTTTGTGATGTGTTGTTGTCCCTACCTTCTTGCTCTTTGTGCTGTTGACTCGCCCAATAATGTTTGTACCATGTTGTGCTGCTACCATGCTATGTTGTCATGTCTTGCTGCCATGCTATGTTGTCTTAGGTCTCTCTTTATGTAGGGTTGTGGTGTCTCTCTTGTTGTGATGTGTGTTTTGTCCTACATTTAACATATTTTTCTTTATCCCAGCCCCCGCAGCAGACCTTTTTGTTTGCCGTCATTGTAAATAAGAATGTGTTCTTAATTGACTTGCCTAGTTAAATAAAGGTTAAAATAAATTAAAGGAAGAATGCCATTGGCTGAATAAGTCTGTCTCTGTA
The DNA here is from genome assembly GCF_036934945.1 of Oncorhynchus masou masou. NCBI lineage: Eukaryota > Metazoa > Chordata > Actinopteri > Salmoniformes > Salmonidae > Oncorhynchus > Oncorhynchus masou. Next base: position 19,598,600 of record NC_088244.1, read on the forward strand.
ACCACAGAAAATAAACCTTTTAATCAGTTTAGAGGGTGCGACAACTACACAAGACACGATAGGCAAAAGCCAGATCTTCAAAGAACTGTACAAATATTATATATAATATTAATTTTGCCGTTTACACTAACACTATGATTTCACTTGACTTCCACAACAGAACTCAACTTTGTAAGAACACCGTCATGTAGGGTAATCTCATCTTGTTGTTACTCTGTTGGCATGACATTTACACCTGTAACCATGGCACCCGTCCTGTTTTATCTCCCTCTTTCTGGCAGTTTGACCCTCTGACCCCTGTCTCAGCCACTCTGGAGCTCCTATTGGTGGAAGACTTGACAGTCAGTCCTGAAGCCGTCACCATATACAACCACCCTAACGTGCGGGTAAGAACTGGGGCCTGTGTGAAATGTTCAGAAGAAATAGATAGAAATGTAAGTTATAGAGCTGACAGAAAACAATGTGACCCATCCCATCCGTCACTGTCAAAAGTGATATCTGCTATATGTATCCCATTTCTATGGGCCTCCACTCTTCCCTCATTGGCCACTACTATCTTAATCCTGTCTGACCTTTGACCCGTCTCACGCTCCGTAATCCTCTTACTGAGGTCACTACCTGCCATGTAAACCCCTCATTCAGTCTCCCTCCGTATCACTGACGGCTCACAGATACCATCTAGCTGATAGCACTGGATTATGATGCCTTGAAATATTACACACAGCGGCCCTTCATCACAAGGTTTTATCAGCATGGATTATCTCACTATTATTACTTGTGGCCTATGATGTGAAAAGCATGTGAACCACAATGTATTGATGTTACACTTCGTGGGCTACAGTACATTTCAGCTGATACTGTGATGGGCCTTGGGCATCTTGTCCATTGTGGTATCACGTTTTCATCTATAGCTTCTCCTGCTGTGTCCTCCAGGCTGACCTGGTCCTGTGGGAGGGATCTGGGTATTTCTTTGTCAACGCCAGTATTGGAGGGATAGCATGCGTGGTGCACCAAGAGGCCCAGGGATCTGCTGAGGTGAGGAGAAACATGGAACGCTCAGAATGACAATGCTGCTGAACATATCACTCTGTTTTTTTGTTTTAACACAAAGACAAGTTCAGTGAAAACATGTCATATAAAACCTTTAATCACTGTGGTCTCTCCCGGTGCTTCCAGTCCAGCTGGGGACGGTGCAGGTGATGGTTCATGACCTCTGCCTGGCCTTCCCAGCCCCTGCTACGGCTACGGTCCACATCTCAGACATCCTGGAGGTTTATGTCCGAGTGGTTGACAAGGTCAGTGGCCAGCCTCAATACTTTATCCTGCAGGGCAGACACGCGGCTTGACTGTAATCCCTGTTATCTCTCTCAAATTTCTCTGGTATGACTAGCCCTTATAAATAAATGGTGTCATGCTGAAATTCCAAAGGTTGTGTATCACTGGTTTGCCATGGAACAGGACAGTCTTGTTTTCTGTGAAGTGTGTATTCAGGAAATGGAAGTAGAATTAAGATGCTGTGAATGTTGGTTGATACTTTCATGCCAATTAAACTAATTTGAATGAGTGTAGCTGCTTATATACTTTGTTTTATGTAAGTTACTAATTAAATTAGATCCCCCAAATAGTGCTTTTCCTAGTAACACAACATTGACTTGTTTCTTGCAGCTGGAGATTGGTTCATCTGTGAGAGCCCATGTCAGGGTTTTGGATGACAACAAGAAGCCCTTCCTGTCCAAATATTTCCACTTTATGAATTTGAAACTCAGTGTAACTTCTGCCATCGTCTCTCTGCAGTAAGTTATGGTTACATGATTGAATCATATAAGTATAAAGTTATCTTCTCTTCTTAGAGCAAATAATCACAGACCGTCACATTGCCTCTGTCTGTGCAACTGGTCATGGAAAAACAGATTTAGAATTACTCCTGCACGCACTGCGGCACGTATATTATGCCTGCATTTCAGTGAAGTTGACATCGAGTTCACCATTCATGTTGTGTTTACCCCAGAGCATTGTCAGATCTATCAGAGAAGGACCCCGCTATATTCTTGGTCAAAGGCTTAGCTATTGGACAGACCAGTGTTTCTGCTATGCTAGTAGACAGAACTGAAAGGAAGATTGTATCTGCTCCTCAGAAAATAGAGGTAGGAGGGTTTCATAAGAACATAACTCAACATTGTTGTCCAATCATGTGTATGACATCGTTGACAGTCATTTGTTTTGTCTTTCTAGGTCTTTCCACCATTCAAACTGATCCCCAGGAAAATGACTGATGACCGGAGCAATGATCCAGGTAAATTGGATTCTACAGTTATATGGACTATTGTGATAAAACCCTGGCCTCTGCAAAACCCTTCTCATGTCTGGATCATTTCCAGTTGTGAAGATGATTTGAATCTCCATATGCTTTCAAATAGGTCTTTCCAGCTTACCTGTTGGAACAAATGCTAATTTGTCTTCCTGTCATTTGTGAAGCTCTCTAAATGCCAGTTAATTGCTGAACATTAAGTCATTGTAAATATACACTGAGTATACAAAACATTAGGAACTCTTTCCATTAGACTGACCTAGTGAATCCAGGTGAAAGCTATGATCCCTTATTGATTCACTGGTTAAATCCACAGTGTAGATAAAGGGGACGAGACTGATTCACTGGTTAAATCCACAGTGTAGATGAAGGGGACGAGACAGGTTAAAGAAGGATTTTTAAGCCTTCAGACAATTGAGTCATGGATTGTGGATAGGTGTCATTCAGGGTGAATGGGCAAGACAAAATATTTAAGTGCCTTTGAACAGGGTATGGTGGTAGATGCTAGGTTTGTGTCAAGAACTGTAACGCTGCTGGGTTTTTCATGCTCAACAGTTTCCCATGTGTATCAAGAATGGCCAACTACCCAAAGGACATCCAACAAGCTTGACACAACTGTGGGAAGCGTTGGAGTCAACATGGGCCAGCATCCCTGTGGAATCCCTGTGGAACACCTTGTAGAGTCCATACCCCGACAAATTGAGGCAAAACTCAATATTAGGAAGGTGTTCCTAATGTTTGGTATACTCAAACCCTGTGAGTGACATGTTGATTTAATCTCCAATTCTCCAGTGTTGATTATTCTAACAGACCATGGAGGATTTGATTGACTTGAGCAATTTAAAGACCTCACATTGACTAGAGTTAATGAACACGCTGTCGGTATTCTCAAGGCCAGTCATGTGAAACGGATAGTCTGCATATTTATGGCACACACACCACCTCATCTCTCCATGTTGTAGATCACATCCGAGGGTGGCTCCCAGCCCCAGTCCATCATCCTCTTCTCCATGGCCAATGAGGAGATTGCGTCTGTTAACGGCATAGGTCACGTCAGGGACGTCGCTATTGGCAACGTCACCGTGACAGGACTGGTTCAAGCTGTCGATGCCGAGACTGGGAAACTTGGTGTCTCTCATGTAAAATACCTGTACATCATCAGCTGAAACACAATGTATGTTTAATCCTGTTTTTCACAAATTGAAAGTGATGTAATTCTATGCTGGTGTTTTCTATGAACAGGATCAAGTAGAGGTTGAAGTTGTGCAGTTGAGGGCCATTCGCATCCAAGCCCCTATCACCAGAATGAAGACTGGGACACAGGTAACGCATGATAAATTAACTGTAATCTCAAATGGTCTCTGACCGTGTCCACAGGACATTCTTCAATCCAAAAAAGATGCATAACATTGTGACTATTAAGACTTGTGACCTGCTCTGAGTTGACTCATCCTATCCCTTAACCCCAGATGCCTGTATATGTCATAGGGCTCAGCAGCAGTCAGACCCACTTCTCATTTGGGAACGCCCTGCCTGGCCTCACCTTCCTTTGGACCACCACCAAGAGAGATATCCTGAGGTGGGAACCACTTTTTCATCTAGAGTTTTTCTCCTTGATGAGTGGCGAAGGGCCGCTGAAATTACATTTGGGGTCCACAAGCACCATCGTTTTCAACTGAATCCACAAGAAGCCATGAATGGTACAATGGGAAATTATGACAATTATACTGGTATGATTACAATTATAGATGAGTCAGATAAGACGTCTTTGTTTTGAGCTCCTCTCATTCTTTTGTATCAGAGTGACTGACTTAGGACAAAATGTTGCTCCACCTTCACTAGAGAAACAACATCTGATATTTCTAACTCTATTTCTGCTTTCATTCACTGATAAAACCCCCGTCTCTGTTCAGGCCTCAGTCCAGCTCCAACCGGAGCATAACTTTGCGATGAGTGTGACAGGGAAGACTAAAGGAAGGACCGGCCTCAAGGTGGTCCTAAAGGTCACTGACACCAAGGCTGGACAACTAGAGGGATGAACTCATTGATGAACTCCAGATCCAGGTACTATACTTATGCAGATACCTATAATATGCCAGAGGAAGGCAGATACCAAGTCCGACATACTGCTGGTTTTCTTTTCTCCCTGGTACTTATTTGACTGATTTGGCCAGAGATCCCAATCTCGTGTTGGCCTAGGTCAGGGGATGAATTCAAGTCAGCAGTACTGCTAGCTAAGCGGTCCGGATTTAGGGTTCAGCCCAGGACACTGCATTGTGATGGATCACTCTGTGTGGCTGGATAACACCGTTTCAGAAATATATGACACGGCTCATATATTTCTGGTTTGGTTCATAGTGCTTGTTTATGGACCTCCGCTTGTCCTTGCGTTCCCTCCCACCTAAAAACAAACTGAAAGTGAACCAACATTGCAAGAGAGAACAACATGCTGAGAAGTCTGAATCATTGAAGTTTTGAATGTGGTCGTTAACTTTGTAAAGATGAGTCGTGCATCCTGCTTCAAACTGCATTATACTATGTCGTGTCACAAAAACCCAAACATCAAAGGATGGGTAAAAACCTCTGCTCATTGCTCTCAACTCTTCCCTTTGATCAAGGTTTATGACAAGCTGCACATGCTTAACCCAGCGATGGAGGCTAAGGAGATACTGATGGCTCCCAACTCTGGGCTCAAACTCCAGACTAGCAGGTAATGTTAGAGGGGCCTCCCAACACCCCTTTGTCTTAACCTAAGACACTTTGAACACAACATTTTCCATTGAACACTACACATGAACTCTTAGATTCCATCTCAAATGACACCATATCCTCTACTCTTGACTATTAAAACAACCATTAGAGTTGTCTCCAGAAGATGCAAGTCTACTACTAACTCTGGTGTCGTCTTCCATGGTGTGTGTAAACAGGGACGGTGTAGGTTCTCTGTCCTACTGGGTACTGGATTGTCACAAACAGGCTACCATCGTCCAAGTGGATGAGAAGGGCCTCTCTCACTGGCTCCTCCTCCCGGCTGGTGACCTCATAGGAGACGTTCTTGGTGTCAATCAAACACTGGTCCTCGCAGTGAAGGTGAGACCCAGTGGCCCCTTACTTCAATTCTATGAATCTTTGTTGTCCCTACGGCAAATAAGCACAGTGCAAGGATTGAGAAATAACATAATACACTATAATCCATGAATAGATCAATGGAAAGGGATACCTAGTAAGTTGTAAAACTGAATGCATTCAAATGACATTCGTACATGTAAAGTTTTAGTCTTTCACAATTTCTGAATTAAGTTTGCTTTATTTAGTTTATCTCATAAACTCAGCAAAAAAAGAAACGTCCCTTTTTCAGGACCTTGTCTTTCAAAGATAATTTGTAAAATGTTTAACCACTGTTTCCCATGCTTGTTCAATGAACCATAAACAATTAATGAACATGCACCTGTGGAACAGTCGTTCAGACACTAACAGCTTACAGACGGTAGGCAAACAAGATCAAAGTTATGAAAACTTAGAACACTAAAGAGGCCTTTCTACTGACTTGAAAAACACCTAAATAAAGATGCCCAGGGTCCCTGCTCATCTGTGTGAACATGCCTTAGGCATGCAGCAAGGAGGCATGAGGACTGCAGATGTGTCCAGGGCAATAAATTGCAATGTCCGTACTGTGAGACACCTAAGACAGCGCTACAGGGAGACAGGCCAGACAGCTGATTGTCCTCGCAGTGGCAGACCACGTGTAACAACACCTGCATAGGATCGCAACATCCGAACATCACACCTGCGGGACAGGTACAGAATGGGGCAATAGCAACTGCCCGAGTTACACCAGGAACGCACAATCCCTCCATTAGTGCTCAGACTGTCAGCAATAGGCTGAATGAGGTTGGACTGAGGGCTTGTAGGCCTGTTGTAAGGCAGGTCCTCACCAGACAGCATCAGCAACAACGTCGCCTATGGGCACAAACCCACCGTCGCTGGACCAGACAGGACTGGCAAAAAGTGCTCTTCACTGACGAGTCATGGTTTTGTCTCACCAGGGGTGATGGTCAGATTCTCGTTTATCGTCAAAGGAATGAGCGTTACACTGTGGCCTGTACTCTGGAGCGGGATCGATTTGGAGGTGGAGGGTCCGTCATGGTCTGGGGCAGTGTGTCACAGCGTGTCACAGCATGTGGTCATTGCAGGCAATCTCAACGCTGTGCGTTACAGGGAAGACATCCTCCTCCCTCATGTGGTACCCTTCCTGCAGGCTCTACTTGACATAACCCTCAAGCATGACAGTGCCACCAGCCATACTACAAGTTCTTTGCGTGATTTCCTGCAAGACAGGAATGTCAGTGTTCTGCCATGGCCAGCGATGAGCCCGGACCCCCCCTTTGTTCAGGGACACATTATTCCATAGTCACATGTCTGTGGAACTTGTTCAGTTTGTCTGTTGAATCATATGTTCATACAACTATTTATACATGTTTGCTGAAAATAAAACACCGTTGACAGTTAGAGGACGTAACTTTTTTAGCGGAGTTTATAAATGTTGATGCTGTTGTCTTACTTCATGGCGTTATAAAGTCATTACCAATGGCATCACATTTTAAGACTATTAAATGAGAGATGGAGTGTTTTTGTATTTGACTTATCTTTGGTCTAAGCATATTCTCTTACATTGCTGTCTATAGCTAGATTTCCATCCAATTGGCGATAGATTCTTATGCATGCAGTTGAAGTTCACATACACCTTATCCAAATACATTTAAACTCTGTTTTTCACATTTCCTGACATTTAATCCTTGTTAAAAATCCCTGTTTTTAGGTCAGTTAGGATCACCACTTTACTTTAAGAATGTGAAACGTCAGAGTGGAATTATTTATTTCATCATATTCCCAGTGGGTCAGAGGTTTACATGCTACGAAATACTATTTGAGTGTATTTCCTTTAAATTGTTTAACTTGGGTCAAACGTTTTGGGTAGCCTTCCACAAGCTTCCCACAATAAGGTGAATTTTGAGCTATTCCTCCTGACAGAGCTGGTGTAACTGTGTCAGGTTTGTAGGCCTCCTTTGCTCGCACACGCCTTTTCAGTTCTGCCCACACATTTTCTATGGGTTTGAGGTCAGGGCTTTGTGATGGCCACTCCAATAGCTTGACTTTGTTGTCCTTAAGCCATTTTGGAAATTTCTCCAGAAAGTATGATCTTTGTCCCCATGTGCAGTTGCAAACTTTAGTCTGGTTTTATGGCGATTTTGGAGCAGTGGCTTCTTCCTTGCTGAGCGGCCTTTCAGATTATGTGGATATAGATATGTTTGTACCTGTTTCCTCCAGCATCTTCAAGGTTCTTTGTTGCTGTTCTGGGATTGATTTGCACTTGTCGCACCAAAGTACATTCATCTCTAGAAGACCGAACGTGTCAACTTCCTGAGCGTATGACGGCTGCGTGGTCCCATGGTGTTTATACATGTTACGCATGCCTCTTGGAGGAGGGAATACAACACCCTGCTACACTCAACTCCCCGTGGAGTGAACGAGGTATGTGATTGTAGGTGCGGGTGTAAGAATGACAGAGACAGAGAAAATGACCGTTTACTGGGAATTTATTTCCTTAACACAGTGAAAAGGGGCTGGATGGAACCAAAGAAAGTAAAAGTTAGTCCTCTCTCCTACCTTACCTGCCTACCTACCTAACCTTAACGTCACCTGGCGCGCTAACCAAACTACACGGAGTGGTCCGCTCAAGTCTTACCTAGTGTGCATAGACGGAGTACATACTACGGGTATATGTATGCTCGCAGGCCTCTTGCCTAAGCACTCTCAAGGTGCCTTCCCCCTGGTAAAGTGAACAATTTCAGTCAACAAAAACGCAGTTCTTTTGACAAACATACCTCAGCAGGACTGGCAAAATACTTTTACAAAACCTGTCTCTGAGCAACAACCAACACAGTACATCAAATAAGCTCTCCCTCCTAACAAAGGAACACAGGCTTTTATCCAGCTGGAGAAGGAGTTTGTAATTGCAGACAGCTGTATCTGATGAGAGGGCGGGGTCAGCTCCAATTGTTGATGGGGCCGACCAATCAGCTGCTTGGGGGATCCAGGAAGCCATCCTGAAACATAGTGGGGCAAAAAAGTATTTAGTCAGCCACCAATTGTGCAAGTTTGGTACATTCCTCTATGCAGATCTCCTCTAGAGCAGTGACGTTTTGGGGCTGTTGCTGGGCAACACAGACTTTCAACTCCCTCCAAAGATTTTCTATGGGGTTGAGATCTGGAGACTGACAAGGCCACTCCAGGACCTTGAAATGCTTCTTACGAAGCCACTCCTTCATTGCCCGGGCGGTGTGTTTGGGATCATTGACATGCTGAAAGACCCAGCCACGTTTCATCTTCAATGCCCTTGCTGATGGAAGGAGGCTTTCACTCAAATTCTTACGATACATGGTCCCATTCGTTCTTTCCTTTACACGGATCAGTCGTCCTGGTCCCTTTGCAGAAAAACAGCCCCAAAGCATGATGTTTCCACCCCCATGCTTCACAGTAGGTATGGTGTTCTTTGGATGCAACTCAGCATTCTTTGTCCTCCAAACACGACGAGTTGAGTTTTTACCAAAAAACATTCTCCCAATCTTCTTCTGGATCGTCCAAATGCTCTCTAGCAAACTTCAGACGGGCCTGGACATGTACTGGCTTAAGCAGGGGGACACGTCTGGCACTGCAGGATTTGAGTCCCTGGCGGCGTAGTGTGTTACTGATGGTAGGCTTTGTTACTTTGGTCCCAGTTCTCTGCAGGTCATTCACTTGGGCCCCCCGTGTGGTTCTGGGATTTTTGCTCACCGTTCTTGTGATCATTTTGACCCCACGAGAGATTATCAGTGGTCTTGTATGTCTTCCATTTCCTAATAATTGCTCCCACAGTTGATTTCTTCAAACCAAGCTGCTTGCCTATTGCAGATTCAGTCTTCCCAGCCTGGTGCAGGTCTACAATTTTGTGGCTGGTGTCATTTGACTGCTCTTTGGTCTTGGCCATAGTGGAGTTTGGAGTGTGACTGTTTGAGGTTGTGGACAGGTGTCTTTTACACTGATAACAAGTTCAAACAGGTGTCATTAATACAGATAACGGGTGGAGGACAGAGGAGCCTCTTAAAGAAGAAGTTACAGGTCTGTGAGAGCCAGAAATCTTGCTTGTTGGTGACCAAATACTTATTTTCCACCATAATTTGCAAATAAATTCATGAAAAACCCTACAATGGGATTTTTTTTTCTCATTTTGTCTGTCACAGTTGATGAAAATTACGGACTTCAAACCTGGCCTGAAAAAAATGTTGAAGGACTCTGTTATAAGTCTTCGTAATCCCCAAATGTCCAGACCACAGACTCATTTAATTAGGGTGCGATTTCGCTTTCCCCTGCCTTAGTTTTTACTGGGGTAAAAACCGTCGGCATTGCAGAAGGAATACTCTGTGCATTGTCTTCTACCTCAACATTCTCAAAAATGGAACTAGACAAATCCACCAAATCTCCCAGCTTGTGAGATTTTTGAGGTAGAACACACAAGCAGGAAAAACATGGGGAAACGCTTGAACCAATTTATCATCTGTATTGATTTCTGGGTTGTCTACTACCTCTAACACAGGAGTGACGTTACCACCAGCGATATCGTTCCCTTGTAGCAATGTGACTCCTTTTACTGGCAGTGTAGACACTACACCAACACGTAAACCTCCTGATTCCAAGTCTTACACTAATTGGACCCAGTGTAATGGTACCGATACGGTTTTTGTCTCTATACCCTGTAATATGACATGCGAGCCACAATCTGTTTCAGGGGACCAGGATAAAGCATCAGTAACGATTACTGAATTTGCCGCCCCGGTGTCTCGTAAGATTTGTATAGGTTTTTGATCCGCTTGTTCTCCAGTTAAGGAAACACAACTGGCAGAGATAAACGGAGCATAGATAGGATCCGGTTTCCCAAATGCAGAATCAATAACTCTGTCCAACGGACGAGCCAAAGACTGGACTAAACCCACACTTGGGGATCCAGGAAGACATCCTGAAATGTATACACACAAACCCACAACACAGAAACTGTGGAACGTAACAGTATAGATTAACATGGTACCTTCATGCGTTTGGAAATTGCTCCCAAGAATGAACCAGACTTGTGGAGGTCCACAATTTTTTTCTGAGTTCTTGGCTGATTTCTTTGGATTTTACCACAATGTCAATAAAAGAGGCACTGAGTTTGAAGGTAGGCCTTGAAATACATCCACAGGTACACCTCCAATTGACTCAAATGTTGTCAATTAGCCTATCAGAAGCTTAGTGTATGTAAACTTCTGACCCACTGGAGTTGTGATACAGTGAAATAATCTGTCTGTAAGCAACTGTTGGGAAAAGGACTTGTGTCATGCACAAAGTAGATGTCCTAACTGACTTGCAAAAAATATAGTTTTTTAACCAGAAATTTGTGGGGTGGTTGAAAAATGAGTTTTAATGACTCCAACATAAGTGTATGTTAACTTCTGACTTCAACTGTATATTCAAAAATGTGCATATAGTTTTTATGCAGATTTTCCCATGAGAGATGTTTCCATCAAATTGACTGGTTCAAATTGCATTTTATTGGTCACATACACATGGTTAGCAGATGTTATTGCAAGTGTCGCAGTATGTTGCAGATAAAAGGCTGAGTATGATGATGTAGTGTACAGAAAAATACCTTTTGCAGTTTAATTCCCATGTACCGAATAAAACAAGTTAAAATATTGCGTTATATAGCAAGTGTGCGCTCTAGCCAACACCGCTATCTGTGCACTGTTGGCTAGAGAGCACATATAGCCTACATGATAAGATTATTAATATGGACAAACTGCAGCCAAGCATCGATTATCATGTCACCAGAATAGGACCATCGCTATTTATTGGAAAGGAGCATCAAGCTCATCACCTTGCACTGTCACCACTCTGACGTTTATAACTTATTTCGTCTGTAGCCTAATAAACTGCATGGTTTCCTGAGTCATAGTGGGAGAGGACTACACTATACATGCCACTGTGTGACTCCAAGTTTACTTCGATATAATGGTTATTCTATCAATATTTGCCCATAAAAGCGTTTCCACCGACATTTCTCGCATAATTCATTTTACCAACTAAAAAATATCCCACCTTTTTCTAGCGTGTTTTGTCGACATTTGGAAAGTTTGCCGAAAGGCCTGTAATAAATGTTTTTTTTTAAAGCCAACATGTACTTTACTCGCATAAAAAGGTTTGCTCCTTTCTGTGGTTTTCCAGGTGGTCCCAGTGTCGTACCTGTGTTTCAGCACCAGTCCAATTCTACACAGAGACAGCCTGTCTGCTATTCCTCTGGGCATGGTCCTTCCTTTCACTGTTCACCTCCATGCTAACACCGGAGAGGTCCTTCAATCACAACTCCCTGCTCTTGTTCACCACCAACCCGTAAGTTCACACTTGTTAGTTCTGGTTAATTATGGTTGCTTTCTGTCTATTTCCCTAAAGGTATTCATTTTCAGGTTACTAAGGACCTTACAATAATACTATTTCGTGCAGATTTGAAAGTCAAATGAATTGACCACTTTTGGGATAATAAAGTTAACTTGTACTTGAGATATGAAGGTACAGGATTCAGAATGTGTACTTATTGGGGAAGAAAATGCAAACAGGAAGGGGAAAAGCAGCAAGGCAGACAATTTAAGATGGGATGGTAGGGTTCGAGGGCTGTTACCTGTGTGGACCAAGGCTGTGGAGCCATCATTTTTTCATCATGAGCTGGAAAAGTAGTGCCAAAGCTGCTCTCGGAGTGATTTGTTGGCGCAAACTCTTCCATCTTTCCTCAAACTAATGTCTCCCATTGCCTTTACCAGTGGAATAGAACATTTGAATTTAATACTTAATTCTCTAAGAATGCATTTATTCAATCAGTTCTTGTAGCCCCTCAGCAAAGTAAACATTGTAAATAGTGACTCCCTGCATAGTATTGATTTTCTGAATTACATTCTAATGCTCTGTATGGGGTGTACCTTTTTATGATATTGACCCGTACAGGACGTTGAGATATGTAGAAGTGGAAACACTGGGATTCATCTGTGTTTTGCTGTTTGAGTACAACAAAAAGAGTGTCTGTGTGATTGTGACTGCACGTTGCACAGCCGCAGTCTGTTTATCTGAATGCTGCAGCAGTACAACTACAGTAAACAAATACACCATGGCACCCACAAGATTCTAAGCCTGGGGAGGGGGGAGATACTACTAAGCTATATGGAAGTGTTCTAAAGTCATACCAAGGATTGTTTCGCTATTAGATTTGGAATTTTAAGACCCCTTGAAGTATTAAAAAAAGATATACAAAAATTATTTGACTAAATAATTTTGGGCCTTGCTGCTCTACAACAGGTAGTCGTTGTTCACAGGTTGTTCTGAAGAGTCTGTCCTATATCTGAGAGGTAGAAGACAGATCAGGAAACATTTGATTTTTTTCTGCAAGTATTTAACCCCTTATTTTTGGCACTAAACAATCCCCATATATTCAGACGAGTCTTGTGAGGCCTGATGATGTCCTAGAGTAAAACAACTGATGTGTTTGTGAGAGTCTCACCTTTCCATAGAGGGGTTATTTTAGTGTGTAGTCCAAACTGTTTGGATGCTACAGACAGAAGTTGGCAGATTGGCTGCACCGACTTCAGACGAGTCCTAAGACACTTGGAGGTCATAGAGCATCTTTCTATAGAGGGGTCATAATAGTTTGTATGCCAAACAGTTGGGACGCTACAGACGATTTTGTGAGAAGACCGATTTCTGGGATGTCTCATGGTCTGACAAGCACCAGTCAAGCTCTGTCACCTTTCACCACAGATGCAGAAGTGTTACATAGGTGGATGAAGTCAATTGAGATGCATCCAATGCAGATATCTTTAGCTTAAAGTGACAGATTTTTATGGGGTTGTTTTTGTGCTAATTTGATTTCCGCGGCGGCATGGACATCGACCATAGTTTTCTTTTTTTAAAGACAGCACCTCTCTCCCAAGATTCACAACATTAATTTAGCTGGCTGTTCCTTAGTAAGATGGAGCCGACAGACATGGAAGCTCTGCTTCTAGCTCCTAAGCAACTTTGCAGTATTTTGTTTTTGTGTTATTTCTTACATTATTAGCCCAGAACACTTGTTTTGTTATTACATACAACCGGAAGTAACTTTTGGATATCAGAGAGGCAGTAACTCACCAGCATTAGGACCAGGAATACTACTTTCCTGAATTGGATCCTTTGTTCACACACTCCCCAGGGAAATTGAACTTATCCCAGAGGCTGCTCCAAGACGCTGGCGGAGAAGAGGTATTTGGAGTGGACTTCTGGTCTGGCTCAGGAGGCGTGCACATAATCCACCGCTTCATAGTATATTACTTGCTATGTTCAGTCTCAGGACATTAAAGTAGACAAGCTCAGGGCGAGGATCTCCTCCCAGAGAGACATCAAGGACAGTAACATACTCTGTTTCACAGAATCATGGCTCTCTCCAGATATACTGTCCCCATCCATACAGCCAGCTGGGTTCTCAGTACATTGCATACAAGAATAAAGAACTCACCGGGAAGAAGGGCGGTGGTGTATGTTTCATGATTAAGTAAACATGGTGTGACTATGATAGCGTACACCGGTTATTCACCCGACCTAGAATACCTTGCAATCAAATGCCGACCGTATTACCTCCCAAGAGTATTCTCTTTGGCTATAGTCACAGCCGTGGATATTCCCGCTCAAGCTGATACCACGATGGCCATCAAACAACTGCACTGGTCTATTCAATGCTGGTCTGACAAATCGGAATCCTTGCTTCAAGATTGATTTGATCACACGGACTGGGATATGTTCTTGTATAATAACATTGATGTATACATGGACACGGTGACTGAGTTCATCAGGAAGTGTATAGGGGATGTTGTTCCCACTGTGACTATTAAAACCTACCCAGACCAGAAATTGGCGATCTGAAATGGTCCACCCACACAGAACGGTGTGGTGAACAAAGGCACAACAGCGCCTCTTCAACATCAGGAGGCTGAATACATTTGGCTTGGCCCCTAAGACCCTCACAAACTTTTACAGATGCACAATTGAGAGAATCCTGTCGGGCTGTATCACCGCCTGGTACGGCAACTGCACCGCCCGCAACAACAGGACTCTCCAGAAGGTGGTGCGGTCTGCCCACCGCAAGCTGGGACCGAGAGACTGAAAAACAGCTTCTATGTCAAGGCCATCAGACTGTTAAATAGCCATCACTAGCTGGCTACCACCAAGTTACTCAATCCTGCACCTTAGAGGCTGCTGCCCTATATACATATACATGGAATTACTGGTCACTTTAATAATGTTTACCTACTGCTTTACTAATTTCATATGATGTACTGTATTCTATTCTACTATATTTTAGTCAATGCCACTCTGGCATTGCTTGTCCTACTATTTACATTTTTCTTAATTCCATTGTTTTACTTTTAGATTTGTGTATTGTTGTGAATTTTTAGATATGACTGCGCTATTGGAGCTAGGAACACAACCATTTCGCTTACACCCGCAATAACATCTGCTCAATATGTGTAGATGTTGATCATAGTGGTGTAATGTGTGTGATGCCCCTCCCCTTATGTGGCGATTCTCCGCAGAGCGACATGACGCAGGCAGCATGGTAAGGATTCATTACTAGCCCAGCCTTCCTCTCTGATATTGAGCTCTCTCTCTCACACAAACACACAGAGAGTCTGTCTGTCTTTTCCAGGCAGCGCCCTCCTTCTGGCTACTACAGGCCTTTTGTGCATTTACATATGAATCTTTCCCAATTAGCAGGGAGTGAATGGCTGAGGAGGATCCGTGTGGATTAGATGGATGCTATCTGGTTCAGTAGATAACTCAGTAATGACATTTTAAAGGAGAATGACTCTGAATGGAGATGTTAACAGATACCATGTTGCTGTACTGAACACTGAAATGAATATGCACAGCTGTTCACTTGCGTTGCGGGAATTGGCCTATAGGGATAGGGCTAAATTGAAATGTTTCTTACAGACAATGAAAAGCATGGTAGGAATTAAAAGGGAACAGTTTGGAGATTATGGAAAAATTATTATACAGTAGAGAACCAAAGTGTGCACCAGTTCCTAAGTAATTTCAATGCACTTTTATGACTCAAAGAAGTCTATACGGTGCTTTTTTGAGGTCCTAGCTCTGCCATTGGGGAACTCCAGCCAGCGTACTTCTAGTTGTTTTTGTTTGGAATACAACCCCTGCATCCCTGCCATCACACACTGTTTTTTTTACTCAATTTAAAAACAGCCCATTTATAAATCACAATCTGGGTCAGGTGGGCATCATTTGAAAGCCTATTCATGCCTAGCTAAGTTATAAAACACAATCTTAGTGTTAGGCTTTCACAAGGCAATTCAGAGAAACAGATCGTCATTTTGGTGCACATAGTAGCCATGACTCCATTCAGGTGCGTGTTCCACTGCAAATTTAGTTCACAGTGGACAAATAGGCTCATTCTGTTCAGAACAACCCAGGGTGTGTCATCTTGTAACTGTACATCAAACATAGTGATCATAGGCGTTGACACATTTGGACCCGCGGGTGTTTGGCTTTTGAATGACATCAAAGCGTTTATTTACTGTATTAGAATCTTCCACGTCTCGTCTTTCAAAATACATCAAGTCTCTTCATTTACAGCAACCCTCGCTCAGACAACAACAAATGTGCAAAAGTTGCCCAACTAGCTTGAGGGATGGGAGCAACTTGTCGTGCTCGGTGGTCAGGTTCAGAACAGCTGTCAGTCAAAACCCATACAGTGCTGTGAAGTGCAGAGCCTGAGCTCATGTATCGCATGATACTGTACAGTCATTGCATTCCAATTTAGCCATTTATCAGTGTTCAAATCTGCCATTTTCCACCTGTATACTGGTACGAGTGTAAAGGGCCACATCACAGGATAGGTGAGGCACCCCCCGGAATCACTTTTACCAGCCCTGCTCCTTTGTCATTGCATTGAGATGCACCCCAAGAGATGCCAGTGTTGTGCCTCCCTGTGTGTGTTTGTGCCAGGTAGTGGTGGAGGGGGCCACCAGGACAGAGGTGGTGAGGGGGGACAAGGACAGCAGGGTGCTGCTCACCACCAGAGAGAATGGAAACAAGCTCATAGGCTCCTGTTCCTCGACCCATACTGAGTCCATCGCCCTGCTGTACCCAGAGAGCTCCGTCAGCTGCCTTCTGAGCTTCACCAGTGACGCTGTCGAGTTCTCCGCACACAACGTCTACCTCACAAACACCAGCCTCGATCCCAGTACCGGTAGGACCTGTTAGGCCTCAAGAATGATGTGGTGAATGTTGGCCAATATGTTCACTGTATGGTCTTTGCTCTAAGTTTCAGTTTACTTATGTATAATGGAAATGACCTCCACATCATTTACCGCCCATTAGATCCAATGAAAATGCATGCAGGGATTTACTAAACCCACAGTGGGCTAGCTGGTGTGTGTGTGGAGTGGCAAAGAGGGCAAGGAAGTAGTGTTTATGAGGGAATAATCAATACCTGTAACTCTCATGAAATGAATTCACTGAAGGCCATAAACAGTGTAGGGATAATATAGTCAGCTGAATGGGCTCCTTTTCTCCAAACAACTGATAGTAGACAGCAACAGTGTGTGAAAACCTTGTGAAGACTTACAGAAAACATTTGACCTGTCATTGCCAACAAAGGGTATATAACAAAGTATTGAGATAAACTTTTGTTATTGACCAAATACTTATTTTCCACTATAATTTGCAAATAAATTCATAAAAAATCCTACAATGTGATTTTTCTGGATTTTTTTCTTCTCATTTTGTCTGTCATAGTTGAAGTGTACCTATGATGAAAATTACAGGCCTCTCATATTTTTAAGTGGGAGAACTTGCACAATTGGTGGCTGACTAAATAGTTTTTTGCCCCACTGTATGTGTATATTTATGTATGTGTGTGTGTGTGTGTGTGTGTGTGTGTGTGTGTGTGTGTGTGTGTGTTCAAAATCAGGATTTGGTCAGCCAGAACATTCACGTTGATGCCGTTCTTGCGAACCATCTTTCAGTTTTTCACTATACAATCCTTTCAGTACCTCAGCAACCAAAGTTAACTGGCAATGTTATTGTAAATGACCTGTGTATCAAGAGGTATGTTTGTATGCGCTGAAGGACTTGACGCTTCAAGCTCTGACTGCAATTTCATTGTTTGGCAGAATAATCACTATTATATTTGGAGAAAGAAAGCTGTGGATCTTTCAAGGAGATTTATGTTGAATGCTTTCGGGTTTTAATGTGCAGACAGAGTATAATATTCCCCTGCTTGATGGTTCCAACATTCCTTTTGTGTTTTGGAATTTGAAGCATCCTGTCTTACTCTTATCTCTGTTGCACTGGCAGCCTATAAATACCAGAATTACCATCCGCCTTGAGTGATTGTGAGATCAAATATCATTGCTGAATAATATAAAGTTTTCACTTTTCGAATGCCTCTGATTCTGTTGCAAAACATTTAGCAACAAACCGTTTACACCAGACACTTGAGTTTTGTTCTTAAACGGAAGTTGTAGTTCAGTTGTCTCTTTTCAAAGAAAATAAGAGGCTGGAAGGAACCCCATGGACTTCATTCCACTTTAGAGCACAAAATAATTCATAGTTTATAGATGTGCAGCTTGTGCCAAACTATTTGCAGACAATTCAGATTGGAATGGCAATGTGTGGAAACAATACAATTACAATGAACTACAACTTCTGTTTAAGACCCCAACTGCTTTTACGTCATGTTGAAGAGCGTTTGGAATAAACGGTTGGGTGCAAAACATTTTGTAACACCATTGGCATAATGAATATACCCCTGTAGTTATGGCTTGTCTCTTGATTGGAATTAAATTTCACCCCGCTGGGAGAACAGAACATGTGTACATTGGAATGGAAGGGGGTGTCTAGCTAGAATCACATCGATTGGAACAGAGGCTGTATGCTTAAGGCATTCAACAATTGCAGCACATTCCATAAGCCCATTCCTCTGTGGTGGTGTTTGGGAATGAATAAATACCATATCCCTTCTGATACACAAGATTGTTTCCCCATTAATTTCCTTCCTGTGTTTGCGCTGTAGGAGCAGGTCCTATGTGCATCACAGCTAACTGCTTTCCCATCTGTCCCTAAGCCGAGTGATACTTTCACACACCACGCTCCCTCCGCCCGCTCCGCCACAGACAGGGGATTAGGGGAGTGTCATCCTCTCAGGGTCTCTGGAGACATGTTAAAGGTCTGGGACTGCTGATTAAACACCTCTTGTCCTCCCGCCTGCCCACGTCAGTGGTGTGACCTGGCCTAGTGGGGCTCAGTCAGTCGCACACAGCTCATCTGTATGCCTGCTCTGGCACAGTGGATGCCAATAACTGCTTGGCATCCATATGTGAGTGTAGAGAAGTGCATGATGGGGTGCTGGATGCTGTGATACAAATTGGCCAACTGTGGGGCCCATTAATGACTTCTCCAATCTGGGATACGCTAATGTTTATAGTTTTGTTTAATGTTGTGTTAGTGTATGTAAGTTGTTTTTTCTGAAACGTTGTTCCCCCTGCTGCTATTGGACCAGGTCTCTCTTGGAAAAGAGATGTTATCTCAATGAGAAAAACCTGTATAAATAAAGGTTAATACATAAATTACTTTTGTTGAGCACTTGAATGTCAATCTTTTTCTGCAATCCGTTTTAGCTGTAAAGTACACAAAAACATGAGATATGTAAAAACATGCATATACTTGCTCCAGTGACTGGGATTTGCATTACAGGTCTTTGATATTTGGCAATGTATTTCACACGCTAGTAAAGATACGCTCTAAAGACTGAGCAAGCGCTTAAACGTTGTGTGGCTGTTTGATTAGAGAGCCAGCTGCTTAGCTCAGGCCAAGGCCAACAGCGGTTCAAGGGGCACATTTTAGAGCCAGGACTAGGCCTGCTTACAAAGAGAGAAAGAGCTGAGAGGCCTAGTGTTGTGTGAAGACAGAAACCTCATTGATGGGTTATCCATAGCAACGGAAGATTCTATAACGAGAAAATGGTAAAATATGGCTTCTCTTTGAGAGGACATATTTAGACAGAAATCCACTGCTTTCGTACCAGGGTGATCTTAGTCAAAATTACAATTTATTTTATTACACAATGGTCATTTCATGCAGAATAGGACATGCACTGTGCATACAGGCAGGACTGTAAGGTCAATCATGCATGCTAAACTAAAGTAGCCTAGACAATCCCCCCCGTTTGTGTGTGACAGTTGTGAAAACCCACCTGCCAACTTGTCTACCAAGGAGATGTATTGGTTCCTCCCGGCTTGGGTGAAGGGAGAGGAGCGGAAGAGCGGCGTCGGTTGCCAGTGACCAGTGTTCCTGATATGTTACTGTACTAACGGGAGGAAAACACTGAGACCAGGGTTTGTGAAGGAGACCTGACAGGAATAACAAGACCGGCTATCCACTCTTCCTGAATGATCAGGACCAGAGTACAGATTTCCTATTGACCATCGTGAGGATGATGAGCCAAATGGAAGCCGTTAACCTCTACAGGATTGGTGCTCCCCCCCGGGATGGTTGAGCTAACGTAGGCTAATATGATTAGCATGAGGTTGTAAGTAACAAGAACATTTCCAAGGACATAGACATATCTGATATGGCCAGAAAGCTTAAATTATTGGTAATCTAACTGCACTGTCCAATTTACAGCAGCTATTACACTGAAATAATACCATGCTAGAGGAGAGTGCACAGTTATGAACTTAAATGTGTTAATAAGTCAATTAAGCACATTTGGGCAGTCTGCATACAACATTTTGAACAGAAATGCAATGGGTCATTGGATTTTTTTCTTCTTTGTATTATCTTTTACCAGATCTAATGTGTTATTTTCTCCTACATTAATTTCACATTTCCAGAAACATCAGTGTTTTCTTTGAAATGGTATCAAGAATATGCATATTCCTGCTACAGGTTTTGAGCTACAGGCAGTTAGATTTGGTTATGTTATTTTAGGCGAGAATTTAAAAAAGGGTCCAATCCTTTGGAGCCCATTCATCTGGCATGGCTTCTCCAAATCAACACAATCTCAGGTGTAATATACCGTACGATAGCTATTACTACAGTAACTGAGCTATGTGGAAAATGTCACATCTTAATAGTTGAAAGCTATAAATAAAATATGTCTTCTGTTCCTCTTAAATTGTTACAGCTTTGAATTGTATTGATTTGTGATGAAATACCTGACATACATTACATCATTGAAGAGGCTAGAATTTTAAGAAAGACTGTCCTATAGCCCACCACAGTTCTGCACATGCAATATTCTCTTCACTAGTTTGCCCACAGCCCATTCACATCCATCACACAAGTATGCTGCATGAATTCATTTTCATGAGGAATTGGGCTTTGTAGAGCTGAGGACAGGGTATTGGGCTATTGAATTTCTAGGCATTCTCTGCCAAAACTTTTTCCACATTGCTGGCTAAATGATAGGGTCTCCTTTTCCATCACAGAGTGGACCAATGCTTTGTGAAGCTGAACGAAGAGAATCTCGGAATGGATTTGCCTCAGCTGAAATACTGTAAATCTACAAGGCTGGCACTCCACCACTACCACCAACCACCGCACTGACTGGTCACCCTGAGGAAGGAAGGAGAGTGCAGAGAGGACCGTAACAATGGCAATGTCTTTCAGACTGCTTTTCATCTTGTGGTTGGTGACTTCTCTCATCTACCACCACTTCTGTGTTGTGTCCGGCAGGGTGACGCAGGTTTTGCACCGCCCATTACTCCTAGTGCCAGAGAGGTGAGAGGTTGTTTATGGCCAATTAGACGCAGAGTGACAAACTGGGAAGCAGCAGAGAGCTACATACTCTACTGAAAGGGATACTTGACGTTGGTGAATGTTGAAGGCTGCATGCCTGTTTGGGTGGCATGCAATCTGACACTGGGGACAAATGCTGGACCTGAAATGGAAGTCACTGGGGTAACGCATCTGGTGACACACTTCTGGCGGCATGTGCAAGGAAGGACGCCGTACCAGCACCTGATACCAGCTCCTGGTGAATGCTGCACTGCATGCCCAACTGGATGTTATGTGCCAGAGCCTGGGTTAGCTCAGGCATCAGCAGGCCCGCCCGCTCCCTGGCTCCCCGCCATGGGGATTTGGGAGCTGCAGCAGAAACCCTAATACGCTACATCTGGACTGTATAGTCGGCCTGCTTCTCAGCACAGCCACGGTCTGCTTTTTACAGTGTAACAGCAACGAAGAATACAACATTTTGCTCTTTCATTGACATATTGATCAAAGGGAAAGAGTAAGTGTGAAGACTAAAGAGAAAGGTCTGAACATGGTTGCTGTGTGTATATCTCTCTTTCTCTGTCATTTCCCCCTGGCTTTGATAATGCTCCCGTGTGGCGCAGCAGTCTAAATCACTACAGACACCCTGGTTCGATTCCAGGCTGTATCACAACCGGCCGTGATTGGGAGTCCCTTAGGGCGGCACACAATTGGCCCAACATCGTCTGGGTTTGGCCGGTGTAGGCGCATTCCTGTCTCATTCAATGCATAATTTACCCCCAAACTTTTCCAGATGGAAGTGATATGGAGATGGCTTAAGGTAGGGGTCAGGGCGGTATAATGGGGGAAAGAGCAGTTCTCATTAAGGGGCAAAAACTTTATGGATTAGACACAGAAGTATCAATGTACGCCAATGATTCAACTTTTCTCGAGTCCTCAATCGTCAATCTTGAAGGGCCTTATTGAGGACCTGGATAATGTCTCCAGTTTCTCTGAACTAAAACCCCAACTATGATATGATATAATGGATTGGGTCTTTAAAAGATACAATCTTTAAATTGCTAAGTGGTCTCCCGATTTAAATAGGCGGATGGTGAATTTGATGTTCTTGGTGTACATATCCGGAAAAATTTGAGTGATCAAATTCGTAATATATTGTATGAATTAGATTCGTAACATATGAATTGCACAAAAAAAGACATCACAGTGAATTGACAATGGAACCCTGTTTATAAGTATCCTCTTTGTTAAATGAAGCCATTCAGAGAGCTGGTTACAATTCCCAATTTCATCCTTCAGGAGAGGCAGAACAAATATGGCAAAACTCTAATGTACTGATAGACAAAAGACAATGTTTCTTAAACTTTTTTATAAAAGGCGTCATGTTTATGAATTACATTGTAAATAAGGTTGGTACAATTATGTCACACAAGCAATTAATAAAATGTGTATGGAGATGTAGGCTCCATACAAAAGTATAATCAACTCATCGCAGCTCTGCCAAAAAATGGAAGATGGGTTTACTCAAGGAATGAATTGGCTTGTCTGCTTCATCATCATTTGATTCTCTCTGGGTAATAGAGATGGTCAATAGGATTTAAAACAGGTTTCAAATGTCTGTTGCCAATATTGCCAATCCTCATATTGGTGTAAGGAAATGTGATACCCTGTTGGGCAAAGAATCTGAATAGACTTAACACACCTGTGCAAACACACACACAAATAGCTTGATGCCACATCTTTCTAGGGGTAGTACATTCCACTAGTACAGGCTGGCCTCCCATTTGATCAGCCTGGTCTTATAGACTAGACGTAACATAGTAAATGTAAATCTGAGACAATCAAATTAGTAAAATATCTTATGGTTTAGTATGGTTACTTAATTAAGGCAAAAATGAAAGCAACCCAAACCTGTTCAAATATCATCATGGACAACTTTAGCATTTTAGCAACTATAAACTACTTTTTAGCTACTTTGCATGTTAGCTAACCCTTTCTCTTTAAGCTAACTCCTAACCTTAACCTTTGAACCTAACTCTTAACCCCTAGCCTCTAAAGTTAGCCACCTACAGTAGCTAACATTAGCCAGACCTATTTGGAATTCATAACATATATGAATTGCAATTCGTAACATATCATACGAAATGGATGAAGGCCAGCCACAAATTAATACATACGAAACGTAGCCTACATACTAATACGAAGTTCTCTGAGACCATGAGTTGATCAACCCTTCACACGAGGAGAGGAACAGACGTCTATGGTGCGTTGCCGCGTTTGGGCATTTTTGTTACCTATTGGAAATATTACCTCGTTGCCTGTCTATCACATTCCTTGCCTATGGCTGTGAGACACGGTACCCGTTGAAGTTGACACATTTATATACACATTCCAAGTCAAACGACCGACATTGAAACAATTCAAACATTTCAATAGCTTATCTCTGTCCATTCTGAGCCTTTGATAGGATTTTCAAATGTTCCATTTGGAATAGATTGACACTGACAATGAAGACCAGTAAAAGCTTTTTAAACAGATGTACTATTCAACAACAAAATCCCATCCCGTGGTGCTAGGATGCAGGAGCTTTGCACTCCGTAAATGTAGATTCATAAAACTTGAAAACCCCGCCTACTTGACAACCAGCGTCTGTTTACGAAAAGTCACGGGTACAACGTGGGCCGGAGGGTGATAACGAAACATTCTACATTGGTTGGGAAAACTCTACAGGGGATCCGTGTCAGACAGTCTCGTCTATATGTTTAGAATAAGTTGCCAAACTAAAAGGATATGAAGGATATGATACAGCTGGGTCGACGTACTTTGAAGGGTTAAAACATGTTTTTCTTTGTAACTGGAGTGGTTTTCGGAGGTTAGTTATGGTGTAGGCTAACCACCGGAACACGCTTTTCATTGGGCACCATTCGTCACACTTCATTCAACCAGCACCACATGAAAACAATGGCGAGGCGCAAAAAGGCACATCGGGTTGGAATTTAGCTGAACGTAGCCATAGCACAGGTTGAAAACGGACTCCGAGAAAACAGATCGGGGGGCAACCCGAGTCGAAGCAAGATGGAAAGCCCGACCGAAACCCCAACCAGGGCTGCAGAGTATCTGAAGGAGCTTAATAACATAATCGAGACCCAACAGGAGTTACTGGAGAGGCAGAAAAAAAGGATAGAGGAGCTGGAGCATCAAGTGTCCGACTTGTGTTCAGAAAACGGCTGTTTGAAAGACCTGTACCAGCGACATCTGACTACGTGTAGGCTGCTGCAACAGGGCAACAGCCACGGAACGTTAGGTGTCATAAAGGAAAACATCACCCAAGAAAAGTAAGAATTTATTGCTCGCACTGCACAATTGAAAGACATTGTTAGATGTCACAAATAATCCCCCATAGTTTCCTAAATCATTGTCAGGAATCTGCTCTTAAAACCCCAGATAAACGCAGATACACGCACACCACCAACATAGGCCTACACTGTTCTAGATGTAAAAAAGTATCTATAGGCGCATTTGATATATAGCCTAATAGGTAATATCATAGCCTAAAGTAAAGGTTTGCATCAACTTATTTTTTCTAACAGACCAGATTGACCACTGCAGACCGTTTTTATTTTACTACAGTCAAACCAACAGGCTTCTTGAAACGCCACGATATAACTTAATACTAATATGCCCAACAGTACACAGGAAATTGTAAGCCATAATAGAACTGCCCATCAATAGGCTACAGTCCGCTACCTCCCCGCGGGTCTAAGCGGTTGGACACATTAAGGGTCAGCTTTAGGTACAGTGCGAAGAAAGCTAAATGTTGTCATATGGAGCTTGGAATATTATCATTGACCAAATATGGAAACCTTTGCTATGGAAACTCCAGGTGTATTTCATTCAAGCGCTTGGAAGTTATTGTGCAGAGGAATCCGTTTTTAATAGGGCTCAAAGATTTCATATGAATGGATTATCCTTTAAATCATTCTAGGCTATTCTATTTTTAGTCAGTCTTTTTTTTTCATTTGACTGCATTTATTCCTTTTGTTCATGACTTGATGGGCTTTGTTTTCATTGAATCATGGTTACCACAAAACAGATATCTATAAAGTAGTGGCCTATTATGTCATCTTATTGAGTAAATCAAGTTTTATCTTGCATTGGTTGGTGAGCATTAAACTCAATAATATATTTGCAGTATGACTGTCTGAGGGTTATATAATTTGTTTTGTTGTCAATGACTGTTTTTCAATACAAACAACTGCCATAGCTTTCTTCCACCGTCCTCCCTATTACTGTAGCGAATAACCAGAATGGAATGAATTGGAGGAAGTCCAGTGGGCAGTAATTTTTGCTTCCCAGAGATCAGACTGAGACTCCAGGCTTTCAGGTTCACTACTGTCATGGAGTCTTTTGATTCACGTTTGGTAACCTCAGTTGGCTCAGGCCTCTCTCATGCCAGACTAGCTTAGCATCGGTGTGCTAGTCTTTTAAGTGGATTTCATGTGTTGGGCAGGGACAAATCCAGGATATTTAGGGAATGCGCACGGTACAAGCTCTGGGGAAAAGGAGCTGAGCTGGGATAGATCAATTATGCAATTACTTCCATATGTTTCATTTTTATGTAGGAGGAGGGCAGGCTGGGCGGCTCTCGTCTGGGAGGGATTGGAGGTTTAGCCGCTGATGGCAAGGCAGGGTGATGGAGCATATATCTCACTCACATCAGCACTGTGCTTAAAGTCCACTACATGCAGTTACCTCAGCTTCACCAGTCAGCAGGATCTTGAAACCTCCGGTGACCTTTGGCTGCCACAACTCATCAGGACACACCCTCCCTACAAGACAATCAATATGTATATGGAAGACTCATGGACAGTGTGTATTTGCTGTGGGATCAGCGCGACATATGAGATCAGGACATACTCTACCTTTGACCGTTAGCTAGGGCCTTTAACACTTCTTATGGCTTAAATCCAGCTAACGGGATCGATATGACAACAGCCAGTGAAAGTGCAGGGCGCCAAATTTAAAACAGAAATCTCCAAATTAAAATTCCTCAAACATAGAAGTATTTTACACCATTTTAAAGATAAACTCGTTGTTAATTCCACCACAGTATCCGATTTCAAAAAGTCTTTACGACAAAAGCACACCAAACGGTTATGTTAGGTCTGCACCTAGTCACAGAAAAACACAGCCATTTTCCAGCCAAAGAGAGGAGTCACAAAAAGCAGAAATAGAGAAAATGAATCACTACCTTTGATGATCTTCATCAGATTACAATCATAGGACTTCATGTTACACAATACATGTATGTTTTGTTCAATAAAGTTCATATTTATATGCAAAAATCTCAGTTTACATTGCCGCGTTATGTTTAGTAGTTCCAAAACATCCAGTGATTTTGCAGAGACCCACATCAATTTACAGAAATACTCATAATAAACATTGATAAAAGACACAACTATTATGCATGGAATTAGAGATACACTTCTCCTTAATGCAACCGCTGTGTCAGATTTCAAAAAAGCTTTACCGAAAAAGCACACCATGCAATAATCTGAGTACAGCGCTCAGACAACAAATCAAGCCATACAGATATCCGCCATGTTGTGGAGTCAACAAAGTCAGAAATAGCATTATAAATATTCACTTACCTTTGATCTTCATCAGAATGCACTCCAAGGAATCTCAGTTCCACAATAAATGTTTGATTTGTTCGGTAAAGTCCATCAGTTATGTCCAAATACCTCCTTTTTATACACGCGTTTAGCCCAGTAATCCAAATGCTAAAATGCGCAATTGCATAGTTCAGATGAAAAGTCAAAAAAGTTATATTACAGTTCATAGAAACATGAAAAACAATGTATAGAATCAATCTTTAAGATGTTTTTATCATAAATCTTCAATAATGGTCCAACCGGAGAATACCTTTGTCTACAGAAATGCAATGGAACTCAAGCTAACTCTCACGTGAACGCGCATGGTCAGCTCATGCCTCTCTGGCAGACCTCTGACTCAATCTCCTCTGATTCCCCCCCTCCTTCACAGTAGAAGCATCAAACAAGTTTCTAAAGACCGTTGACATCTAGTGGAAGTCGTAGGAAGTACAATTTGACCCCATAGACACTGTATATTCGATAGGCAAAGAGTTGAATAACTACAAACCTCAGATTTCCCAATTCCTGGTTGGATTTCTTTCTCAGGTTTTTGCCTGCCATATGAGTTCTGTTATACTCACAGACATCATTCAAACCATTTTAGAAACTTCAGAGTGTTTTCTATCCAAATCTACTAATATGCATATATTAGCAACTGGGCCTGAATAGCAGGCAGTTTACTCTGGGCACCTTATTCATACAAGCTACTCAATACTGCCCCCAGGCATAACAAGTTAATAAATATCACCTCCAAAGCCACATGATTCGTCCCCCCACTGTCAGTATCTGAGCACCAGCCGGTTTTGGGTGATAGCGCTGTGTCTTAGAGACAGTAGGCCTGGGCAGTATACCTATTAAAAAGTTATACCAGGGTATTTTAAAATACAGACGGTATGATTTGTCATTTCTGGGGTTTGGGACCCCCTAAAGCTCATGGGGGTGCGTGCTTCGCCAATGCGTATCAATAAACTATCTATGATGTGCCAAATCAATTATCTCCAGCTCAGGTCTCCAGCTATGCATTTGGTTAGCTAAATTGCTAGCTAAGTGGCTAGCTTGCAAGATCAAGCTTCTTGATTACAGATGACACAATCAATTCCCTCCTGGATCAAGATCCCTGCCAAGATCCCTGCCTAAATCTGTTTTGAGCAGTGCATTATTATTATTATTATTTATTTTTTACATTTGGAAAGAAATATCGTCCCTTGTGTGCACTGCCGGTAATACCGTATACTCTGGTATGGTACATGAACGGTATGAACATATGGATACCGCCCAACGTCAGCTTAGTTCTCCAGTACCGTCTCCTATATGGTGCTGGTTATTTAGCTGTTTGTGCTCTTTCTTTATGATCCTGATGAAATATGACAGAGATTATTAACGTAAAGTGGGTTTTATGGCGGTTACTGAATTCTAATGGCATATAAGTGTGGTGGGCAATTCTAAACCAACAGTATAAAAAGCAGGACTGCCGGAGAACTGTAAATGGAATTTGAGTAGGAGAAATGTGATTTAAATGGTGCGTTTACATGACACTTAAACTGAGACTGATCATTATCACGAGATGTGTGGAAAACAATAAATGTTTGGGACCATATTGTGTCATTTAGGTCTTCTCACGTGCTGCTCTTTGTCCTTGTTTTTAGAATGACTATTGAATATTTTACAGTATGCTTTTAAAGCAGTGTGGATAGGCCTTCCGTCATTGTCTTCCTTTCAGATGCTAGAGACTCACCAGCCTTTGGTGTCATTGATGAGACCGCATAGTCTAAGTTCTCATTTATTGCTTTTTATGTTGATCTATTCTTAAGTACTTAGCACTTGAAAGTTATTTCTAGCCTACTGTTTTTGCTCAAACGTCCTTAATGATTTCATTTCAGTCTTGGTGATTATTTTTAGCCTACTGTTTTTACTCAAACGTCCTTAATGATTTCATTTCAGTCTTGGTGATTATTTTTATCACCTAGGGTCTATTTATAGCAAGGGTAGGAAAAAAGTAGTCAGTAAGCTGCTGGATATGACATCACTTTTAATGGCACGGACACACTGGTAGCGTTTGCCGGCCGAGAGCACTTAGCAACCAAATTTCTTCAGCCTCCCGAGGTTGAAGAGGCGCTATTGCGCCGCTTTCACCACCTCCCTGTAGGCTGTCTCGTCATTGTTGGTAATCAGGCCTACTACTGTTGTGTCGTCTGCACCTTGATGATTCAGTTGGAGGCATGTGTGGCCACACAGTCATGGGTGAACAGGGAGTACAGGAAGGGGCTGAGCACACACCCTTGTGGAGCCTCTGTGTTGAGGATCAGCAAAGTAGAGGTGTTGTTTCATTACCCGGGGTCGGCCCGTCAGGAAGTCCAGGACCCAGTTGCACAGGGCGGGGTTCAGACCCAGGGCCCCAAGCTTAATGATGAGTTTGGAGGGCACTATGCAGTTGAAGGCTGAGCTATAGTCAACAAACAGCATTCTTACAAATGTATTCCTCTTGTCCAGATGGGATCTTGCAGTGCGATGGTGATTGCATCATCTGTGGATCTATTGGGGCGGTATGCAAATTTAAGTGGGTCTAGGGTATCAGGTAAGGTTGAGTTGATATGATCCTTAACTCGCCTCTCAAAGCACTTCATGATGATAGAAGTGAGTGCTACGGGGCACTAGTCATTTAGTTCAGTTACCTTTGCTTTCTTTGATACAGGAACAGTGGTGGGCATCTTGAAGCAAGTGAGAACAGCAGACTGGTATAGGGAAGGATTGATATGTCCGTAAACACTTCAGGCAACTGGTCTGCGCATGCTTTGAGGACGCGGCTAGGGATGCCGTCTAGGCTGGCAGCCTTGCAAATGTTAACACACTTAAATGTCTTACTCTGGGAGTGGACAGGTTCAGTGGCACTGTGTTATCCTCAAAGCCGTTGAAGGTGTTTAGCTTGTCCGGGAGCAAGTAGTCGTTGTCTGCAGCGTGGCTGGTTTTCCCTTTGTAATCTGTGATTGTCTGTTGACCCTGCCACATATGTCTCGTGTCTGAGCCATTGAATTGCGACTCCACTTTGTCCCTGTACTGACGCTTTGCCTGTTTGATTGCCTTACGGAGGGAATAACTACACTGTTTGTATTCATCAATATTCCCAATCACCTTGCCATGGTGGTTTGCACTTTCAGTTTAGCGTGAATGCTGCCATCTATCCACGGTTTTTGTTTTGGGTGGTTTTACTAGTCACAGTGGGAACAACATCCCCTATACACTTCCTGATTAACTCAGTCACCGTATCACTGTATATGTCAATGTTATTCTCAGAGTTAACCCGGGAACATATCCCAGTCCGTGTGAACAAAACAAACTTGAAGCATGGATTCCAATTGGTCAGGCCAGTGTTGAATAAATCTTAGGGAGGGTGTGGAGGACCTTGTAGCTATCCCGGAAGGGAGAGTAACTATGGTTGAGAGTTTTTGAAGTGCGAGTACTACAGGCAATGTGTTGATAGAACTTCGGTAGCATTTTCCTCATCTTTGCTTTGTTAAAATCCCCAGATCCAATAAATGCAGCCTCAGGATATGTGGTTTCCAGTTTGCACAAAGTCCAGTGTAGTTCCTTGAGGGCCATCGTTGTATCGGCTTGAGAGGGAATATACACAGTTGTGACTATAACTGAAGAGAATTCTCTTTGGAGGTAATACGGTCAGTATTTGATTGAGGTATTCTTGGTTGGGTGAACAAGATGACTTGAGTTCATGTACATTATCACGATCACACCATGAGTATTTAATCATGAAACATACACCACCGCCTTTCTTCTTCCCAGAGAGCTCTTTATTCCTGTCTACGCAATGTACTGAGAACCCAGCTGGCTGTATGGACAGGGAAAGTATATCCGGAGAGAGCCATGAGTCTGTAAAACAGAGTATGTTACAGTCAACGATGTCTCTCAGGAAGGAGATCCTCGTCTTGGCTTGTCTACTTTATTGTCCTGAGACTGAACATTAGTGAGTAATATACTCTGAAGCGGTGGATGTTGTGCCCATCTCCTGAGTTGGACTAGAAGTCCACTCCAAATACCTCTTCTCCACTGGCTGCGTCTTGGAGAAGCCTTTGGGATAAGGAGGGTACAAACAAAGGATCCAATTCGGGAAAGTCATATTTCTGGTCGCAATGCTGGTGAGTTACCTTCGCTCTGATATCCAAAAGTTCTTTCCGGCACTATGTAATAACACAAACTTTCTGGGCTAATGATGAAAACGAAATACTGCAAAATTGCTTAGGAGCTAGAAGCAGAGCTGCCATGTCTGTCGGTGCCATCTTTAGCCACCTCTTTCCCCACCATTTCATTTTCATATCACAGACCAGTGGAGAGAGTGTCACAGGGACCCCTGATAATGGTCCTTGTGTTGCCAAGTCAACAGATGTCTCCTCAGATATTTCTGGGCTCTGTGTCAGGTTCTGAGAGAGGGAAGAGGGCCACTGCACAGGTATTGGAAATCATTCCTTCAGCCACTAACCCTTCACAGGATCCATAGACCCTATAGCACCACTAAAATGAGCATATAGCCTAATCCCTAGGTTAGGGTGGTCAGGTAGGGCTAGGCAGCGGTTGGTTTGATTTGACCACCTATATAGGCTTGAAATCCCAAGCTTGTTCCTACTGGAGGAAAGCTGGATCAGGTTAAGTAAAGCTGGCTAAATCTCACTAAAGCCTTCTATCCAGTTCTTTCTTACCCCTACCCCCACCGCAAAGACACACAATCACACACACGAAGACACACACCACACACAATCCTTTCTTAAGAAATAATGGAAGTGAGGGAGCAGTTAGATAGTTTGAGAGTCAGCTGGAGAGGAGTCAGTCAGGGAGAGTGGCTCCTGCTCTTCTTATTGTTTCTTAAACAGTTTGCCTTGTCAGCTCTCTAAGTGTTTGTGCTGACCATATGCAGTTTCCATAGTATTCAGCTCTTGTTAAAGAACAGACTTCCACTCTGCATCTTCCCAAGACTCTGGGCTCTATTTACAACTGGCGTTAAGACGGTGCTAGTGTCAAACACACGTTAGTTTGCAATTTCGTAATGTAAAAACTGGCGCACTGGCATTTTCCAACCCTAATGCAAGGTTCGGCAATTAACCTGTTTTATATCAGCTCAGATGGGCGGGGTGGAAATATTTTAGGTGTATCATTAAAAACATGATCCAAAGTGCTAATTTCAGGAAGTGCTGATAGGGATATTTAAGACGAGCCAAAAGCTGGTTTTTGCAATAATGCAGTTGGTTATGGTATGAATTTTGACAGCGGAAACGCATCCTAAATCTTAATCGCCAAAGCATTATTAAAATATAAAGTTTGAGAGGAGATAAACAGTGAGACTCTTCCTAGAGCTGGCCGCCCAGCCAAATTGAACGATTTATGGAGAAGGGCCTTGGTCAGGGAGGTGACCAAGAACCCGATGGTCGCTCTGATAGAGCTCCAGAGTTCCTTTGTGGAGATGGGAGAAATGTCCAGATGGATAACCATCTCTGCAGCCCTCCACCAATCAGGCGTTTATGGTAGAGTGGCTAGACGGAAGCCACTCCTCAGCAAAAGACACTTGACAACCCGCTTGGAATTTGCCAAAGGCACCTAAAGAACTCTCAGACCAAGAAACAAGATTATCTTGTCTGATGAAAGCCAGATTAAACTCTTTGGCCTGAATGTCACTTCTGGAGAAAACCTGGCACCATCTCTATGGTGAAGCATGGTGGTTGCAGCATCATGCTGTTGGGATGTTTTTCAGCGGCAGGGACTGGGAGACTAGTCAGGATTGAGGGAAAGATGAACAGAGCTAAGTACAGACAGATCCTTGATGAAAATCTGCTCCAGAGCACTCAGAACCTCAGACTGGGGAGAAGGTTCACCTTCCAACAGGACAGGGACCCGAAGCCCACAGCCAAGACAACGCGTGTGGCTTCGGGACAAGTCTCTGAATGTCCTTGAGTGGCCCAGCCAGAGCCCAGACTTGAACTCGATTGAACGTCTCTGGAGAGACCTGAAAATAAAACAATTGAGGCTGTAATTGCTGCCAAAGGTGCTTTAACAACATCCTGATTAAAGGGTCTGAATACTTTTGTAAATGTTATATTTCAGTTTTTTTTAATACATTTGCAAAAATGTCTGCTTTGTCATTATGGTGTATTGTGTGTAAATTGCTTGTATTCTGTTTCATAAAGTATGTTTATAATTCAAACTCTCCTTTTAGGCCTATTAAAACAAATGCTTGTTCAATAGCAATGCATGTCTTTATTATACTACCGATTTTTATGATATCATTACATTGGTTTTAGGGTGACGACGTCCGTCTTGCAATGCAACTTGTGTGTATGCTATCTGATCTGTAAAATGGTTCCGATTATGTTCATAAAACATATGGTGAATTGTTTTATTGCCTATGTGAATTGATTGCCCCCCATCTATCTTCAGAGCTCGTGCTGCTAGGTGACCTAAACTGGGACATGCTTAACACCTCAGCCATCCTACAATCTAAGCTTGAAGCCCACAATCTCACACAAATTATCAATGAACCCACCAGGTACAACCCCAAATCCATAAACATGGGCACGCTCATAGATATCATCTTAACCAACTTGCCCTCCAAATACACCTCGGCTGTTTTCAACCAAGATCTCAGCGATCGCTGCCTCATTGCCTGCATCTGTAAAGGATCTGTGGTCAAACGACCACCCCTCATCACTGTCAAACGCTCCCTAAAACACTTCAGTGAGCAGGCCTTTCTAATCGACCTGGCCCGGGTATCATGGAAGGATATTGACCTCTTCCTGTCAGTAAAGGATGCCTGGTTATTCTTTAAAAGTGCCTTCCTCACCATCTTAAATAAGCATGAATTTAGAACCAGGAACAGATATAGCTCTTGGTTCTCTCGAGACCTAACTGCCCTCCACCAGCAGAAAAACATCCTGTGGCATTCTACATTAGCATCGAATAGGCCACGCGATATGCAACTATTCAGGGAAGTTAGGAACAAATATACACTGGCAGTTAGGAAAGCTAAGGCTAGCTTTTTCAAGCAGAAATTTGCATCCTGTAGCACAAAACTCAAAGTTCTGGGACACTGTAAAGTCCATGGAGAATAAGAGCACTTCCTCCCAGAGGCTAGGAAACAACGTCACCACCAATAAATCCACTATAATTGAGAATTTCAATAAGCATTTTTCTACGGCTGGCCATGCCTTCTACCTGGCTACCCCTACCCCAATCAACAGCCCTCCACCTCCCACAGCAACTCGCCCAAGCCTCCCCCATTTCTCCTTCACCCAAATCCAGATAGCTGATGTTCTGAAAGAGCTGCAAAATCTGGACCCCTACAAATCAGCCGGGCTAGACAATCTGGACCCTCTCTTTCTAAAATTACCTGCCGAAGTTGTTGCAACCCCTATTACTAGCCTGTTCAACCTCTTTCATATTGTCTGAGATTCCTATAGATTGGAAAGCTGCCACGGTCATCCCCCTCTTCAAAGGGGGAGACACTCTAGACCCAGACTGCTACAGACCTATATCTATCCTACCCTGCCTTTCCAATGACTTTGAAAGCCAAGTTAGCAAACAGATTACCGGCCTCCCGGGTGGCGCAGTGGTTAAGGGCGCTGTACTGCAGCGGTAGCTGTGCCATCAGAGACTCAGGCTCTGTCGTAACCGGCCGTGACCGGGAGGTCCGTGGGGCGACGCACAATTGGCCTAGCGTCGCCCGGGTTAGGGAGGGTTTCAACCTTCGACTTTCAACCTTCGTCTCTCCCGAGCCTGTACGGGACTTGTAGCGATGAGACAAGATAGTAGCTACTAAAACAATTGGATACCACGAAATTGAGGAGAAAAAGGGGTAAATTCACACAAACAAAAACAATAGAGATTACCAACCATTTTGAATCCCACTGTACCTTCTCAGCTATGCAATCTGGTTTCCGAGCTGGTCACGGGTGCACCTCAGCCACGCTCAAGGTCCTAAACAATATCGTAACCGCCATCGATAAGAAACAATACTGTGCAGCCGTATTCATTGACCTGGCCAAGGCTTTCGACTCTGTCAATCACCACATTCTTATTGGCAGACTCGATAGCCTTGGTTTCTCAAATGATTACCTCGCCGGGTTCCCCAACTACTTCTCTGATAGAGTTCAGTGTGACAAATCATAGGGCCTGTTGTCCGGTCCTTTGGCAGCCTCAATGGGGGTGCCACAGGGTTCAATTCTCGGGCAGACTCTCTTCCCTGTATACATCAATGATGTTGCTCTTGCTGCTGGTGATTCTCTGATCCACCTCTACGCAGACAACACCATTCTGTATACCTCTGGCCCTTCTTTGGACACTGTGTTAGCTAACCTCCAGATGAGCTTCAATGCCATACAACTCTCCTTCCGTGGCCTTCAACTGTTCTTAAATGCATGTAAACCTAAATGCATGCTCTTCAACCGATTTGCTGTCCGCACCTGCCCGCCCATCCATCACTACTCTGGACGGTTCTGACTTAGAATATGTGGACAACTACAAATACCTAGGTGTCTGGCTAGACTGTAAACTCTCCTTCCAAACTCACAAGCATCTCCAATCCAAAAATAACTCTAGAATCGGCATCCAATTTTGCAAGAATGCATCCTTCACTCATGCTGCCAAACATACCCTTGTAAAACTGACCATCCTACCGATCGACTTCAGTGATGTCATTTACAAAATAGTCTCCAACACTCTACTCAGCAAATTGGATGCAGTCTATCACAGTGCCATCCGTTTTGTTACCAAAGCCCCATATACTACCCACCACTGCTACCTGTACGCTCTTGTTGGCTGGCCCTCGCTTCATACTCGTTGCCAAACTCACTGGCTCCAGGTCATCTACAAGTGTCTGCTAAGTAAAGCCCCACCTTATATCAGCACCCACCCGTAGCACACGCTCCAGCAGGTATATCTCACTGGTCACCCCCAAAGCCAATTATTCCTTTGGCCGCCTTTCCTTCCAGTTCTCTACTGCCCATGACTGGAACGAATTGTAAAAATCACTGAAGCTGGAGACCCATATCTCCTTCACTATCTTTAAGCACCAGTTGTCAGAGCAGCTCACAGATCACTGTACCTGTACATAGCCCATCTGTAAATAGCCCATTTAACTACCTCATCCCCATACTGTTGTATCCATCATACTCATCCCCATATTTATTTATTTATTTATCTTGCTCCTTTGCATTTCACTACACTCGCATTAACATCTGCTAACCATGTGTATGTGACAAATAAAAATTTGATTTGATTTGCACCCCAATATCTCTATTTGCACAATCATCTTCTGCACATCCACCATTCCAGTGTTTAATTGCCATATTGTAATTACTTTGCCACCATGGCCTATTTATTGCCTTACCTCTCACCTCATTTGCACATGCTGTATATAGACTTTTCTACTGTATTATTGACTGTATTTTTGTTTATTCCACGTGTAACTCTGTGTTGTATGTGTCATACTGCTATGCTTTATGTTGGCCAGGTCGCAGTTGTAAATGAGAACTTGTTCTTTATTTGCCTACCTGGTTAAATATAGGTGAAATAAGAAATAAATAGGCCAATTTGGGAGCAGTAAAACTCTGAGTGGAAATTCTCCTGTTCAATTTATATTCGATCTTTGTTCAGATACTGTGAAAAGTTTGGATGTGCGTAAAACCCTCCATTGTCTGCATTGTTTTAATGTTATATGCCCATGGGGAGAAATTATGGTGCATGTAAGTGTGACATAGCCTGTTTAAAACAAGTTGTTTTGTTTAGAATTTGATTAGAATTATTTGTTTTCTTTTTTTAGGCATTATGAATAATTAATTTAGTCTTGCTTATTGGCAATATTTTGCATGTCCATGCTCAGCCATAATGCAATTTACACTAGGCCTAGCCCCTATATCAGCGTGAATGCTATGGAAGCCATGCAATTACTTTGAACAATGTGGTATGCAAATGTTTCAAGTTAAGGTATTTATTAGCATAGAGAGGTATACATTTCGTTTTCGTTTCTGTAGGCCATTTAACAAACTACAACGGACTAACATTGGAATTGATTCCAAGGCAATAAATAAAAGACCGTAAATACACAACTTGAAGCAACCACATATTTCCCCATTGGAACGCGTTCTGATTGGCCAGTGAGGGGCCAAGAATCGACACAACCACAACTTTTTCATCAGTTCATCAAAACCAAGGTTTGTTAAAATAGATCCATCTGAATGAGAGGCAGACAAACGTACAGAACATCATTCAATTGTTAAGTAATTGTACATTAGGTCAGGAGGTACAGTAAGTAAACAGGAAAGAAGGATAAGCTTTAGCCTCATTGTCATACAGTACAGCACGTCGTAGTGTAATCCTGTGTAACCTGAATGCCAAAACACAGACCGGCACAAACAGTCACCAGTACTTACTTATTCAGGCTAGCTCTCCAAACTTCACAAATCTTCAGTCATACAAAGTAAAAAGTAACCTAACCGGTAAGGTGCTGTCCTTGAGCAGAATGGGTATGTGTAGCGTGGTGTTTGCTGTGGCCTGGTCCAGTCTTCTTATTGCATGATGGATTAGAAGGCTTCAGGAGGTTTAATCAGAGTGGCTCCTCTCTGATCCCAACCGGTCCTCTGGGGCTTGGGAGGAATGGTGTTTGCAAGCACTTTCATTTCTTATCTCGCCAGATGCATCTGTAAACTCTCATTTTGCATTCTAGCCCAGTTCCCAGCCACGAATGGCCAACATGCTGTAAACAATATTTGGGATGCTGACCCGATCTTCGCAGAGAAAGTTTCTCAAACCTCAAGATGTCAAAGAAGTGATGTTATAAAAATATGTATATTTTTTATAGGTATTTGAGGAAGTAAAACTCTGTTTACAACTTAATCAAACAAGGTCCTTTGTTTAAAGACACCCACTGAGTGATCTGCAACAAAGCACTTTTATAATTAAGTAATGTTATGCACAAGACAGTTGGATTTCCTTGACCGCTTTTGAAATGGAGCATAAACATAACCATGGGCCATTGCATAGCCCACTGTGGTCTGCCTTACTTAGTCCTATGTTTATGTTTTTAAATGACATACTATGCCCGATATAAGGCACTACTTTTGATCAGAAGTGAACTATATAGTGAATAGTGTGTGTAAATGACATATTGTCTATGAGCGAGAGACTGGGGCAGTGTTAAACAAGGTTTGTATGTGCGACACCAACAGAAATGCTCCAGCAGGACCCAGGGGTGGCCTTGTCAGGCTGCCATTTGAATGCAGGATGAAACGGGGCCTAGAATAAACAAACATGAAAAGCATTCTTGCCTGATGAAATATTGATAGACAGTGACAAATCATGTGCAGCTCCAAACCTCTCCTCAGTAGTAATCGAGCCCAGGTGAACATTAGCCAGAGCTGATGGAGGGGCTGAGAGCGAACAAGGCCTGTATGTTGTTGGTGCTGTAGCAGTACATACAGTAAGTAAAGGATCTGTACCAGAACAGGCTTGTTCTATGACATTGACTTGGTTGTAAGAAATGACATATCCGACCATACTATGGAGATGGATTGATAAGTGTCCAAGTTTTCCCACAGGATTTTTGAAAATGTTCCATGGTTTTCTAGTTTCTACTGAAATGAAATATGTCCTCTACAAGGTAGATTGATAGGGTCTATCACACGGTTAATAATAATCATGTTTTTTTAACAAATTAATCTGGGCTTGAGTAATCAAAAAATCAGGAGGTTATGTGTTTAGATATAGAAGTTGGAAATGACTGCGTTTATTCACAGCTTTCTCTGAATTAAAAAAATAAATGTTGGTTGATCAATTCAATCTACAGTGGGGCAAAAAAGTATTTAGTCAGCCACCAATTGTGCAAGTTCTCCCACTTAAAATGATGAGAGAGGCCTGTCATTTTCATCATAGGTACACTTCAACTATGACAGACAAAATGAGAAAAAAAATCCAGAAAATCACATTGTAGGATTTTTTTATGAATTTATTTGCAAATTATGGTGGAAAATAAGTATTTGGTCAATAACAAAAGTTTATCTCAATACTTTGTTATATACCCTTTGTTGGCAATGACAGAGGTCAAACGTTTTCTGTAAGTCTTCACGAGGTTTTCACACACTGTTGCTGGTATTTTGGCCCATTCATGCAGATCTCCTCTAGAGCAGTGATGTTTTGGGGCTGTTGCTGGGCAACACTGACTTTCAACTCCCTCCAAAGATTTCTATGGGTTGAGATCTGGAGACTGGCTAGGCCACTCCAGGACCTTGAAATGCTTCTTACGAAGCCACTCCTTCGTTGCCCGGGCGGTGTGTTTGGGATCATTGTCATGCTGAAAGACCCAGCCACGTTTCATCTTCAATGCCCTTGCTGATGGAAGGAGGTTTTCACTCAAAATCTCAAGATACATTGCCCCATTCATTCTTTCCTTTACACAGATCAGCCGTCCTGGTCCCTTTGCAGAAAAACAGCCCCAAAGCATGATGTTTCCACCCCCATGCTTCACAGTAGGTATGGTGTTCTTTGGATGCAACTCAGCATTCTTTGTCCTCCAAACATGACAAGATGAGTTTTTACCAAAAAGTTATATTTTGGTTTCATCTGACCATATGACATTCTCCCAATCTTCTTCTGGATCGTCCAAATGCTCTCTAGCAAACTTCAGGCGGGCCTGGACATGTACTGGCTTAAGCAGGTGGACACGTCTGGCACTGCAGGATTTGAGTCCCTGGCGGCGTAGTGTGTTACTGATGGTAGGCTTTGTTACTTTGGTCTCAGCTCTCTGCAGGTCATTCACTAGGTCCCCCCATGTGGTTCAGGGATTTTTGCTCAACGTTCTTGTGATAATTTTGACCCCACGGGGTGAGATCTTACGTGGAGCCCCAGATCGAGGGAGATTATCAGTGGTCTTGTATATCTTCCATTTCCTAATAATTGCTCCCACAGTTGATTTTTTTCAAACCAAGCTGCTTACCTATTGCAGATTCAGTCTTCCCAGCCTGGTGCAGGTCTACAATTTTGTTTCTGGTGTCCTTTGACAGCTCTTTGGTCTTGGCTATAGTGGGGAGTGTGACTGTTTTGAGGTTGTGGACAGGTGTCTTTTATACTGATAACAAGTTCAAACAGGTGCCATTAATACAGGTAACGAGTGGAGGACAGAGGAACCTCTTAAAGAAGTTGTTACAGGTCTGTGAGAGCCAGAAATCTTGCTTGTTTGTCGGTGACCAAATACTTATTTTCCACCATAATTTGCAAATAAATTCATTAAAAATCCTACATGTGATTTTTATTCTCATTTTGTCTGTCATAGTTGAAGTGTACCTATGATGAAAATTACAGGCCTCTCATCTTTTTAAGTGGGAGAACTTGCACAATTTGGTGGCTGACTAAATAGTTTTTTTGCCCCACTGTATGAAGTTACCGTTGGCCTTATGGTGAAATCCCTGAGTGGTTTTGTTCCTCTCCGGCAACTGATTTAGGAATGATGCATGTATCTTTGTAGTGATTGAGTGTATTTATACACCATCCAAAGTGTAATTAGTAACTTCACCAGGCTCAAAGGGATATTCAATGTCTGCTTCTTCTTTTTTTACCATCTTCCAAACGGTGCCCTTCTTTGCAAGTTGAGTCCATAATAATTGTGTGACTTAAACAACATTTTTACTCCTGAAGTAATTTAGGCTTGCCATAACAAAGGGGTTGAATACTTAAAAATGAAAATATGAAATTTCTTGAAGAATTAACTAATTTGTAAACATTTCTAGGAACATGATTCTACTTTGACATTATGGGTTATTGTGTGTAGGCCAGTGAAACATCTGAATTTAATACATTTTAAATTCAGGCTGTAACACAACAAAATGTGGAAAAAGTCAAGGGATGCGAGTACTTTCTGAAGGCACTGTATAGTTTACTCGATAGCGTTTTTAAAAATTATTTTTTTATTATTTTTACAAGCAGAACGGCACAGTTGGGAGTTGAAGCTTAATTTCCAAAAGTTCTGTGCGGTCAAAACCATTCGTTTGTTATGGCATGTGTAACCAAATCTGCATTGTATTCATTAGGTATGAATGAGATCATTTTCAAAGATGCGTTATGAAGCATTACAAGCTCAAAGCATTTTTCAACAAAATGACAATTATGACAATAGCCGTGGCCGTTTGCATGACAATTAATCGTTACCCAAAATGTCTTGATTGTCACAGCCCTACGCTAGATCCACATCCGATGCGATTTGTGCGAGCCTTAAGTGATCTTTAAATCATCTAAACAGTCCAGCCAAGTAAACAACCCACAGAGGTGTTTATGCAGGTGATAAACAGGTCAGAGGAATTTGCACAGTGTATTGCCATTTGAAATGTCCTTATTTAGGTTGTTAATTTTGACCAAAAGCTTTTCTACAAAGAATTGTAAACGCAGTCAATTTTCATTTAACACTGTATATATCCCCTTCTTTATTCTAGGGGTCATTTACTGTAATGAATTTACTGTCATTAGCTGCGACTCGATTTGTTTTCCAGCTATCTTTAGCCATAGCCCTCTGAAAAACAGCTACTGTAACCTGAAGATTGGGAGGTTCATAAACATTTTGCCCACTCAAACCCTCCCCCCTGGCCAGTGTTATCATTTGTTTGGGGACCCCTCAGCAGGAAATGACATGATAGAGAAAGCTATTTCTTGTGGCTGCCGGTGTACACTCATTCACCTGACATTCTGCTGATCAATCAGTTTGCCAGCCAGGCCAAATATACGGGCGCCTGAACGTCTCAGGTGAAAACCCTTAATGAAATACCCCTGCTAGATTTAATGTCTACGCAGGGATGATTTACATTCAGACTCACATATAAATCTCTGGCAATGGCCGAAGACAATTTGTGGCTGGGGCTCACACAAACACAGATTCCCCCAGAGCAGCCTTCATCCTTTAATAAAGTGCAGTTCTACAAACACTCTAAAAATCACCATGTCCTAACATCTCTTAGTGGCCCGAGTCGTGCTGCTGGAGGGACGCCAGGCTGCGCTGACCTCTGCTCCCTCCAATCAGGGCTATTAATATGGCCTTAATGTTTGGCTTGTGTCCTTTGATGTAGCTGGGGGCCACCCCCCATGAGGATGGCTAATGATGGCTTTAATGAGATCTCTAAGCTGTATCTGATGGTGGGGTGGCCTTTACCAGAACCTGAGGGGGGTGGGACGGTAGTGGTGGTGGGAGGGAGGGACAACTCACTACTGTAGGGCCCGAGTCTTGTCTAGCCAGGAGCTTTCCTTTTTAATTTGACTTTGAATAGAGAGGTGGGCTGGAAATGTCCTGTTCTTCATTCCCTGTGACATTTGATAACACCATTTTTGAATTCCACTGCAGGGTTAGATGCGTGGTGTATAATGCAACTTCATTTCAGGCATCTTATTTCAAAGACCATTGAGCTCACGATTGTAATCTCTCGCACATAGACTTGTCTGGTAGAATCACAATGGAAGCAGGTCTGAGAGCTGGTCCTTAGACCTCCTCCTTCCTCATGTATTCTGGCTGCGTTCTGTGTGAAAATGAAATGCATCTCCAGCCTCCCTCCTCTCCTGGCTCTGCTGACTGACAGATATACCGTTCATAATATGATTAGCTTGATTCTCATTATGGAGGGCTTAATAATGTACAATTTAATGAGACTATAATGAAGATAGGGATGTGTTCCCTCGTCCCTGCTCAGCCATGGTGATTCTCAAACTTCCACCCTGAGAAAACATTTTTCTCCATTGATCAGGTTCACAACGGTATGAGTATCGCACCATTACCAGATATTATGCTTTGTGTTTCTCTCAATAATAATAATAACAACGAGCTAACAAAGACATGGGGGACACCAAGAAAGCACATAAGACTCATGTCAACACTCTACTACTCCGGGGTGCCTTGGCATGGAGTCCGACAGAGAGCTTTACTTTA
Source organism: Oncorhynchus masou masou (assembly GCF_036934945.1). NCBI lineage: Eukaryota > Metazoa > Chordata > Actinopteri > Salmoniformes > Salmonidae > Oncorhynchus > Oncorhynchus masou. The sequence goes on from NC_088244.1 coordinate 19,641,396, forward strand.
CTGCTACTATCAACTTCTACATCAGTCCATGATTGTTGACAGATGTACAAATGGTTGGCATTTCTGCTGCTGACAAATAGGTTTCTGTAAAATCCTGTGATCCTATGTCTGGCAGAGCGAGAATTCATCATCTGAATGTTATTTGTAGCTCTATTTGTCTTTCATTTCCTTCCAAACCATTACCCATCTCTCAGCTCTCACAACAAGCTGATGCAGCTGATTCCTAAAGCTTTATGTAATACTTGTAGAATGCTGTTTGAACTGTTGTCGCTCATGTTGTTGCCAAGTGATAATGTGGTGTGTGTTTCTGTGTGGCTCTTGGCTGTGGAGGTGAAGTCTGATTCAACAACAGCTAAACACAGCCTCAGGAACCCTAAGTTCAAATCAAATCCAACTTTATTTGTCATCTGCTCTGAATGTGTAGACCTTACCGTGAAATGCTTACTTACAAGCTCATAACCAACAGTGCAGTTCAAGAAAGAGTTAAGAAAATATTTACCAAATAAACTAAAGTCAAAAATAATGAAAAGTAACACAATAAAATAACAATAATGAGGCTATATACAGTGAGTTCCGGGTACCGAGTCAATGTGCAGGGGTACAGGTTAGTCGAGGTAATTTGTACATGTAGGTAGGGGTGAAGTGACTGTGCATAGATAATAAACAGTGAGTAGCAGCAGTGTAAAAACAAATGGAGGGGGGGTCAATGTAAATAATCCGGTGGCCATTTGATTAATTGTTAAGCAGTCTTATGGCTTGGGGGAGGAACCTTGGCCTCCGGTACCGCAGAGAAAACAGTCTATGACTTGGGTGACTGCAGTCTCCAACAATTTTTGGGGAGTTTCCTCTGACACTGCCTAGTATATCCTTTTTGGGATAGGGGGCAGCATTTTCACTTTTGGATGAATAGCGTGCCCAGAGTGAACTTCCCCCTACTCTGTCCCAGATGCTAATATATGCATAGTATTATTAGTATTGGATAGAAAACACTCTGAAGTTTCTAAAACTGTTTGAATGATGTCTGTGAGTATAACAGAACTCATATAGCAGGTGAAAACCTGAGAAAAATCCAACCAGGAAGTGGGACATCTGTTTGTAGTTTTTCAAAGCTTGGCCTACCGAAAACACATTGAGATATGGATAAAGTTGCACTTCCTACGGCTTCCACTAGATGTCAACCGTCTTTAGAAACTTGAATGAGCATTCTACTATAAAGGAGGGGCTCATGAGACCTCTGGCAGAGTGCCTGTGGCTCATTAGACCTCTGGCAGAGTGCCTTGGTCTCATGACGCGTGCTCCCGACAGCGCGCGTTCCAGTGCTTTTCTTCAGACAAAGGAATTCTCCGGTTGGAACATTATTGATGTTTTATGTTAAAAACATCCTAAAGATTGATTCCATTCACCATTTGACATGTTTCTAAAGAACTGTATCGGAACTTTTCGAGTTTTTGCCTGGATGAAGTGCCTGCGCCTCAGGAAGATGGATTACTGGGCTGAACACGCTAACAACAAGTGGCTATTTGGACATAAATGATGGACTTTATGGAAGAAGAAATCAGTCATTTATTGTCAAACTGAGATTCCTGGGAGTGCTTTCTGATGAAGATCATCAAAGGTAAGTGAATATTTATGGTGTTATTTCTGACTTTGTTGACTCCAAAATGGCGGATATTCCTCTGGCTGTTTTGGGTTCTGAGTGCCATTCTCAGATTATGCTTTTTCCATAAAGTTTTTTTGAAATCTGACACAGCGGTTGCATTAAGGAGAAGTCTATCTTTAATTCTGTGAATAACAATTGTATCTTTTATCAATGTTTATTATGAGTATTTCTGCAAAATCACCGGATGTTTTGGGATCAAAACATTACTGCACGTAATGCGCCAATGTAAACTGAGATTTTTGGATATAAATATGCACATTATCAAACATGTATTGTGTAACATGATGTCATATGAGTATCATCTGATGAAGATCATCAAAGGTTAGTGATTAATTGTATCTATATTTCTGCTTTTTGTGACTCCTATCTTTGGCTGGAAAAAATGGCTGTGTGTTTTTTGAACTTGGCTCTGACCTAACATAATCATATGTTGTGCTTTCGCTGTAAAGATGGGTAGATGACATGATGGGTAGATTAACAAGATGTTTATCTTTCATTTGCTGTATTGGACTTGTTATTGTGTGAAAGTTACATATTTCCCAAAAATATTTTTGAATTTCGCACGCTGCCTTTTCAGCGGAATGTTGTCGAAAGGATATAGGTCCTGGGTGGCAGGAAGCTTGGCCCCAGTGATGTACTGGGTCGTACGCACTGCCCTCTGTAACGCCTTAGTCAGATGCCGAGCAGTTACCATACCAGGCGATGATGCAACCTGTCAGGAGACTCTCGATGGTGCAGCTGTAGAACCTTTTGAGTATCTGGGGACCCATGCCAAATATTTTCAGTCTCGTGAGGGGGAAAGGTGTTGTCGTGCCCTCTTCAGGACTGTCTTGATGTGTCACCCTTTGTCATTGTCAGATGAGGTCTCAAAGAACACTAGAAATTGTCTGGAATCCTGACTAGTAAATATGTGACCCCAGAACTGTATCAGTAATGTTGATTTCTTGCTACACTGTGAGCAGAGATGATTTGGGGTTGTATAAGCTTTGTTTTTTTGGTTCTCAGTTTCAGTTGCAATATATGTGGGAACTGAACTGACAACATCATGATGAGATCTGTGCTTCCTCTTTGTTTGTTTTCTGTATTTTCATGCTGTCTTTCTAGAAAGCCTACATCTTCCAACAGTCTGAAAATGCATCAATATGTAAATACCTGATAGTGTGATAAGAGTGAACTGAAAATCACTCACAGGCAACCCCTTTCTTTCCAAGCTACTGTGCCTTCAGAAAGTATTTACACCCCTTGACTTTTCCCACATTTTGTTGAGGTACAGCCTGAATTTAAATTGATAAGATTGTTGATTTTGTGTCACTGACCTACACACAATACCCCATAATGTCAAAGTGGAATGATGTTTTACAAATTAATAAAAAATGAAAAGCTGAAATGTCTTGAGTCAATACGTTTTCAAACCCTTTGTTATGGCAAGCCTAAATAAATTCAGGAGTAAACTTTGCTAAACAAGTCACATAATAAGTTGCATGGACTCACTCTGTGTGCAATAATAGTGTTTAACATGATTTTGGAAGGACTACCTCATCTCTGTACCCCACATGCAATTATCTGTAAGGTCCCTCAGTCGAACAGTGAATTTCAAACACAGATTAAACCACAAAGACCAGCGAGGTTTTTCAATGCCTCTCAAAGAATGGCACTTATTTGTAGATGGATACACATTTTTAAAAAGCAGACACTGAATATCCCTTTGAGCATGGTGAAGTTATTATTACACTTTGGATGGTGTATCAATACACCCAGTCACTACAAAGATACAGGCATCCTTCCTAAGTCAGTTCCCAAAGTGGAAGGAAACGGAGTGGAAGGAAACCGCTCAGGGATTTTCACCATGAAGCCCAATGGTGACTTTAAAACAGAGAGTTTAATGGCTGTGGTAGGAGAACTGAGGATGGATCAACAGCATTGCAGTTACTCCACAATACTAACCTAAATGACAGAGTGAAAAGGAAGCCTGTACAGAATACAAATATTCTAAAACATACATCCTGTTTGCAATAAGTCACTAAAGTAAAACGGCAAAAAATGTGGCAAAGAAATTAACTTTATGTCCTGATAACAAACGTTATGTTTGAAGCCAACACAACACTGAGTACCACTGTTCATATTTTCAAGCATGGTTGTGACTGCATCATGTTATGGGTATGCTTGTCATCAGCAAGGACTAGGGAGTTTTTTAGGATAAAATAAACTGAATAGTGCTTAGCACAGGCAAAATCCTCGAGGAAAACCTAGTAGTCTGCTTTCCAACAGACACTGTGGGAGAAATATACCTTTCAGAAGGACAACAACCTAAAATACAAGGCAACATCTACTCTGGAGTTGTTTACCAAAACAACATTGAATGTTTCCTGAGTGGCCAAGTTACAATTTTGGTTTGAAAATCTGGCAAGACTTGATCATTGCTAGACAGCCATTTTCAACAACCAACTTGACATAGCTTGAAGAATTTTAAAAAGAATGTGAAATTTTGTACAATCCTGGTATGCGAAGCTCTTAGAGACTTACCCAAAAAGACTCAAAGCTGTAATCGCTGAGCAAGGTGATTCTAACAACTCAGGGTTGTGAATAGAGATGAAACGGTATGAAAATTTCATATCACGATTATAGTGACCAAAATTATCACGTTATCAGTATTATCCCTGTATTGTTAAAATGTGCTGAAAATGTTCAAAAAGTACTGACACACGCACTGAAATCATTTCAGCAAATGTTATATTTTAAACCAACAAACAACAACTAAAATTAGCAGGACTCTGCAGTTTTTGTGTGCATAAACATTAAAATAATAACATTCACATTAAATGGATGCACAAAAGCTTCCTGGCAACCCTGCCAAGGTGAGGCAGCTCAGATGCATGGCCCCTCCACACCAGTGGATCCTCTTCTGCTGGAATGAGTGGCAGAGACATGTAGACCTTGATCTCTTCTTTCACTCTGTCTTCTGGGGTGGTCAGAATCTGACCCTCTATACTTCAACAAGGCAGCAGAGAGGTGAACTTTCTCAGCAACCCAGCCAGGCCTTTCCACCTCCGATGCCGCTGTGGGGGTGTTTTGGTGGTGGAGGTGGCGGTGCTGCTGGTGCTTTGTGGTTCTTCACTGACTTGTGCAGCTGCCAGCTTCACGGCCTCCTGGACACAGCTGTCAGCTTCAAGGCCTCCTGGACACAGCTGTCAGCTTCAAGGCCTCCTGGACACAGCTGTCAGCTTCAAGGCCTCCTGGACACAGCTGTCAGCTTCAAGGCCTCCTGGACACAGCTAAAAAGTTCCTTTTTTAGCAGGGATTAATCAAACAAGCCATGTACATGACTCTATGTTGTATATGTTGTTAAGGTCTTCTCTCATTACCCTTTTCATCTCCTTGGTCAGGGATGGCTCTGTATCCTTTTCCACCAGAACATTACGGGTGATGTGGTCCAGGACAGGCTTGATGGCTGACAGTGTCACTCGTGTCTCTGAGGCAAGTGCATCTGTAAACTTGCTCAGAGGCTCAAGCAGCTGGCACAGTTTCTCCATGACACTTATGTCAGCATCCATTGGTCATCAGATGCCATGTTCCTCTTTCTCCAGCCAGCGTCACACAGACTGGCTGCTGTTGGCTGAGGAAACGCTCAAGCATCTTGTATGTAGATCCCCATCGGGTCACCACATCATGGATCAGAGTCTTCTGTGGCATGTTGAGGGCAGCTTGCTTTTCTCTATTCTCTCCTTCTCTTCCAGCTCCGTGAGAAGCCTTGGACCAGATGACGGCAGGCCTTGACAGCTGTGGGAACTCTCTGAATTTTCAGAGTCTTTGAGATGGCCAGGTTCAAATTATGGCCAAAGCACCCAAGCCACAGATTTGGGAAGCCTTGATCATGTTGGTTGCTTTGTCTGTGGTTATGCAGACCAGGTCTTTCTTGTTGATCCCCCACTCTTCCAGCATATTCTCAAAAAACTCTGTTGTTAGCCGAGTGATCTTCTGGGAAGAACTGTATTTCCAGGCCGTTTGATTCCAGTTGCCAGTCTGGGGTGATGTAATTGATAGTGAAGCTGATATAGGGTTGACCACCCCTGCTTTCACTGGTCCAGAGGTCAGTAGTTGCAGCAAACCATGTGCCTTGAGCCAAACTTTTTCAGCTTTACCTGGTTGTACAGGTTTGGGATTTCAGTCTTGGAAAATTATGTTCGTGATGGCACTTTGTAATGAGGCACGGCAACCTTCATCAGCCTCAGAAAGCCGGGTCTCTCAACAATTTGAAATGACATCATGTCCTTTGCAATGTAATATGAAAGGGATGCAGTGAGATCTTGATCATGTTTTGATGTGGGTGCATAAGCAGCCTGCCTTTTAAATGGTTGCTGGAGTGTCTGTATCACAACTGTAGATGAGGAGGGACCAGTAGCATCACTGGGTTTGCCTGCTGCTCACCCACTCTGTAAACAAGGGAATAGCAAATGTATTATTATTATTGTTACAGAATTATTATTACACACACACACACACACACACACAGTCTATTTTATGTGTTGCATTTAAGTATATGCAATGACCCCATGCACAATTTACATAAATACAAATTAGTCTTAAGAAGACAGTGACAGTAATTGCAATGAGCCCAAAATTGCCATAAATACAGGAGTCTTGTAGAGGAGTCTTGTAGAGGAGTCCGCCATGTTTCCACACAAAACCTATGTTGCTGGCTGCACCTGCATCAGACTGTTGCTAACTTTGGTTGATGCTGGACAGTATTTACCGTGAGTTTTTCAGCCCGCGGTAATCAAACACGGTTTTAATGATCATTTGAAACGGTAATACTAAGCATTTGTAATTTTACTGTGGTTTATCATGAAACCAGTAACCCTTTCATCCTTAGTTGTGAATAATTATCTAATCAAGATACATTATTGTTTTATTTAAAAATATATATATGGTTTTACAAATGTTAGAACTTCCACTTTCATATTACAGAGTATTTTATGTAGATCGTTGACAAAAAAAATGACAATTAAATCAGTTTTAGTCCCACCTTGTAACACACCAAAATGTGGAAAAAGCCAAGGGGTGTGAATACTTTCTGAAGGCGCTGTATCTGCCAGTGGGAGCTATGCTTTCTGCTTCACCTTGGCCTTTACTAAAGAGTGCTAAGGCTGTTAAAAATCCAAGCAATATATTCTGGAATGCAGTTGGAAGGAAATATAAATCTGTTAATTTCTGTGTATTCTGTTTGTCTGTTAGGACAGCTACTAGTCTTCAGTTTCTGTACAGCCAGTAGTCTACACATGCCAAACTTTACAGTCACTGATGCCGACAATCTAGGATTTGACTCGGAGAGAGAAATAGAGAGAGCTTTATTAGACTACTTTGTTTGAAAAAAGTCATAAGGTGCTCAGTATGTGATCAGTCTCAAGTGTAGCAGTAGCTGCCACCATTAGACACCAGGTTACATTTCTACTTAGCATGTAGCAGCTAAGTGGAACAGATAGACAGATGAAAACATCCTGCAGCAGTCTGTCTATAAAGGCATGGCTGCTCGCTTGACAACTATACAGATGACTGACAGTGTGTATCAAGCCTTAAAGGTTTGCTCCACCACCCACTCCTCTGATGCCGTCCACCACTTGCCTAAATAACTTATTGTCCACTGTGGTGCAGTCACTGGAAATAGATGGAGAGAAAAGAAATGTGGATTAATGAGGCACTTTTCATCTGTGTGTCAGTATGTGTGGCATGTGTGTGCGTGCGTGTGTACTTGTGACAGTTTTCACAAGAATGCGTGTGTACATACTGTGTGTGTGCACATGTGCACCTGTCTCTCAGAGTTTGAACGACTAGGAGCAGGACTTGAAAGGAGTACGCTCTCAGCCCTGCTGTGGGTGTGGGGTCATGATGATGCATAATTAGCTTGCTCAATGAGAAGCATAGCACACCAGATGATCAGACAGACTCATTATAACTGGTTAGCCAGACACCTCTCTGTGTAATTAGTAGTTGATTAATACAGGTCATTTGAATTTCAGTAATGGGGTAACTATGTCGACCTCATAACTGTGTGGTGCACTGGGGTCTGCTTTATGATGAATTGGCTTCATTTACACAGTAGACTGAGGTCTGCACTGAGCAGGAGCACATGTAAACACACACCATATCATCAACATTTTCTGCTGAAAGGCTGCATTCTGGGTGAAGTGTTACGTGGCAGGGAAATAGATGTTCACATTGGTCTTAGAAGGACAAGTTCTAGAGAATTGGATAAGGTTAAGAATGTTTGCTTTCAGGAGACCCAATATGAGTGAGCTGCTGCTGTTGCTGAACATAAGTTAAAGCCATTGATCATTTGGTGACATTGTTGTGATGTGAAGCAAGAAACAGAAAATTGGAAAAGCGCCTCCCTGTTTCCTATTAACAGTTCATTGTTTTTGACACGATTACATTCTTTTTCATTAGGCTTGCAGCTTGCAGGAATTTGTTTGTTCACCACAGCTTGAAGGGTTTCATATCTGTCTGTCTTCCTGCACCAATCAATCTGAAAATGAAACCTGTTTGATAAATCAAAATACTTGAGGGCAAAACAATATAGTTTAGTAGGTGGTGTAGTGGTATGTTTATATATGAGTTTTGATGAACACCAATATCCATACTGTTTCCAAGTACGACTATAAAAAAGGCTCTCATTTGTATTTACTTTTATGCTCAGTGTATGACACACACAGTTTTATTTTAAATCATCTCTACCTGGGGAAACTAATCAGGTACCTTGGCTAACCGGTAATTATTCATGCTTTCTGTACCAAGAGAAAAATAGGAAATAGCCACATGCAAACTTCCTCTATCATCACAGCTTTTCCACTTTTTATAATGTATCTAACAAAAAGCTGGAACGCATGTTTGGCCTTCAAGCCTTAACCTCAGTAAATAATTTACTGTGGAATAACAAATGATGCAAGCAATTACTGTAGGCCAGGTCAGCCCTGAAACAAGCTTAGGAAGAATAAATAGCTTTGGGGAAATGTCTCTTAGCTAGATATTATAAGGTGTGTTTGAAGGCATATAGCGCAAGTAAACCGTGTCGCAGTAAAAATAATTGTATATGAAAGATCGTTTTTTTTCTCACAGATCATTCATTACTTTATTCATTCTGATTTGGTTGTTGTATTGTGAGAGGTGGATTGGAGACCTGTTGTGGATGTGCAGCAGCACATAAAGACAGTGTGCCAATATAAGTAAATGAAGCACAGCAGGAAGCCATTATCAAAAGCGCCGTCCTGTGCACTTCTGCAGTCATGTCCAGTGGGGCTTACTGATGCAGAAAGGCAGATTGATAAAGGTTGAGTCAGCAGTTTGAGCCCTGTGGTGATGTGGTGTACACCCTCCTGTCCTTACTCACCCTTACTCTCTAACGGGAAGTACACTGTCCTCCCACAGTTTGTCTCCTGGCCGGCTAACCTTTGACCCAGCCAGGGCAGAGAAGAGGAAGCGGTGAAGCTGTCTAAGAGAGAATGAGGGAAAGAGAAGGAATGAGAGCATGACAGTAGTGGTAGGAAGCAGAGATGATGTTCCCAGGAAGCAGCTGGATTGAAATCTTCCACGTGCCACAGGAGATTATGGGAAGGAATATGGGCCCCGCCAATCAGGGAGCCTGTAAAGGTTTTCCTGTAGAATGATACCTCCAATGGGATCTGGCACTTCATGCATTATTGAAAGGGCTGCTGGAATGCACCTCTGCAGCTGTTCTGTGAGGCCTAATGTGGAAGGAAAGAGTGTGAATCACATTCTGTTGCAAAGTGCCAGCCCGATCAGCATACTCCTACAACCATGATAGATTCTGCTTGGAGTTAGTTCTGAACCTTCCCGTGATGAATTCATGTCATAAGCTGAGCACGCCCCCATCTACATCGACGGGGCTTTAGTGGAGTGGGTCGAGAGCTTCAAGTTCCTCTGTGTCCACATCACTAAGGATTTATTATGGTCCAAACACACCAACACAGTCATGAAGAGGGCACGACAATGCCTCTTCCCCCTCAGGAGGCTGAAAGGATTTGGCATGGGCCTTCAGGTCCTCAGACTGCTCGACAGCTTGCTGACTTAAAACATGTGCTTAATACAGGCAAAACTAAAAATGTTTCAAATGAACTACATGTTAACTCATTAGATGGTTCTCCAATCGAATGTGTTCCACATATAATACTTATGCATTTGGATTGATATGGATTTGATGTTTAAAAAACATATATGTTTAAAAAGCTAAGATAGAAAGTTAGCTTTTTCTACAGAAACAGATCGTGCCTTTTTTAATTGAACCTTTATTTAACTAGGCAAGTCAGTTAAGAACTCATTCTTATTTACAATGATGACCTACAAAAAGGCAAAAGGCCTCCTGCGGGGACGGGGCCTGGGATTAAAAAAGAAATACAATATAAATATAGGACAAAACACGCATCACAACAAGAGACCCAACACTACATAAAGAGAGCCCTAAAACAACAACATAAGGCAGCAACACATGACAACACAGCATGGTAGCAACACAACATGACAACAACCTGGTAGCAACACAACATGGTACAAACATTATTGGGCAAGTCAACAGCACGAAGGTCAAGAAGGTAGAGACAACAATACACCATACAAAAGCAGCCACAACTGTCAGTAAGAGGGTCCATGATTGAGTCTTTGAATGAAGAGATTGAGATAAAACTGTCCAGTTTGTGTTTTTTGCAGCTTGTTCCAGTCGCTAGCTGCTGCAAACTGAAAAGATGAGCGACCCAGGGATGTGTGTGCTTTGGAGACCTTTAACAGAATGTGACTGGCAGAACGGGTGTTGTATGTGGAGAATGAGGGCTGCAGTAGATACCTCAGATAGGGGGAGTGAGGCCTAACAGGGTTTTATAAACAAGCATCAACCAGTGGGTCTTGCGACGGGTATACAGAGATGACCAGTTTACAGAGTATAGAGTGCAGTTATGTGTCCTATAAGGTGCATTGGTGGCAAATCTGATGGCCGAATGGTAAAGAACATCTAGCCGCTCGAGAGCACCCTTACCTGCCGATCTATAAATTATGTCTCCGTAATCTAGCACGGTTAGGATGGTCATCTGAATAAGGGTTAGTTTGGCAGCTGGGGTGAAAGAGGAGCGATTACGATAGAGGAAACCAAGTCTAGATTTAACTTTAGCCTGCAGCTTTGATATGTGCTGAGAGAAGGACAGTGCACCGTCTAGCCATACTCCCAAGTACTTGTATGTGGTGACTACCTCAAGCTCTAACCCCTCAGAGGTAGTAATAACAGGGGCATTCTTCTTACCAAACCACATGACCTTTGTTTTGAAGGTGATCAGAACAAGGTTAAGGGTAGAGAGAGCTTGTTGGACACTAAAAAGCTTTGTTGTAGAGCATTTAACACAAAATCCGGTGAGGGGCCAGCTGAGTATAAGACTGTATCATCTGCATATAAATGGATGAGAGAGCTTCCTACTGCCTGAGCTATGTTGTTGATGTAAATTGGGGAAGAGTGTGGGGCCTAGGATTGAGCCTTTAAAGGTACTCCCTTGGTGACTCCCAGATTTTCTGACTTTATACACTGCACTCTTTGAGAAAGGTAGTTAGCAAATAGGCCTATAACAGTCAGGATCAGCTTGATCTCCCCCTTTAAGTAAAGGACTAACTGTGGTTGCCTTCCAAGCACTGGGAACCTCCCCAGAAAGGAGAGACAGGTTTTAAAGGTCAGAGAGAGGCTTGGCGATGATAGGGGCAGCAACCTTAAAGAAGAAAGGGTCTAAACCCTTTGAGGTGTTTTTTTGAGGTGAAGTTTCAGGAGCTCCTTTAGCACCTCGGGCTCAGTGACTGCCTGCAGGGGGGAAGTTTGTAGCGGGGCAGGGGGAAAAGAGGGAGAAGCATCGGAGACAGTCGCATTAGAAGGGGTGGGAGATGAGGAAATGTTGGATGGGCAAGGAGGCAGGGCTGAGTTAAATAGAAATCCTGACTTAATGAAGTGGTGATTAAAGAGCTCTCAGCCATGTGCTTCTTGTCAGTAACAACCACATCATCAACATTAAGGGACATGGGCAGCTGTGAGGAGGAGGTTTATTCTCGGTCTTTAACTGTTTTCCAGAACTTCTTGGGCTTAGACCCACAGAGAGAGAACTGCTCCTTAAAGTAATTAACTTTGGCCTTCTGGGTAACCTGAGTGCACTTATTTCTCATTTGCGTGAATGATAGCCAGTCAGTATGCGTGTGTTGAGCCTTTCTCCAAATGCAATTCTTGAGGTGGAGTAACTTTCATTATGGGGCATGTTTGTTAACAATACCACTGAAAATTTCAAAAAAGAAGATCCAAGCGTCTTCGACAGTGGGGATCAAGCTGTTTCTTTACCATTTTACAGAGGCCAGTTCATGAAGGAAGGCTTGCTCATTTAAGTTTATTTAGCAAGCATCTATGACACATTAGGACAGGTCGTTTCACTGAGCAGCCATTACGAACACAGGCTGTAAAACAGTGATCACTATCACGATTACTTGTGAGGATAACATCGAGGAGGGTAGCCTTTTCTGGGTGTTTGGAGTCATACCTTTGTGGGATTGGTGATAATCTAAGAAAGATTTAGGGAGTTCATTGGTCAGGTGTTTTAAGCTTGGACTTGGTCAGGTGGTTTAAGTATGTCCCAGTTTAGGTCACCTAGCAGGACAAATTCAGACTTGGTGTAAGGGGCCAGGAGAGAGCTTAGGGCAGGTAGGGTACATGCTGATGGAGGACAATAGCACCCAGCATCAGTCTACAAAGAGCTATTTGAAAGTTTAATGCTTAAAACCAGCAAATCAAATAGTTTGGGGACAGACTTGGTAGAGACAACTGAGCACTGAAGGTCATCCTTGGTAAAGATTGCCACTCCCCTACCTTTGGAAGCTCTGTTTTGCTGAAAAAGGTTATAACCAGAAAGGTTAACATCAATATTCAAAACACTCTTCCTTAACCACATCTCAGTAATGGCAAACACATCTGGATTGGAGCTGTGAACCCACACTTTCAATTGATCCATTTTAGGTTATACACTTCTAGTGTTGACATGCAGAAAACCCAGGCTTCTACGAGAGCAGAAATCAGTGAAGCAGATATCAGAGCACAAGTCAGAATTGGGGCTATCAACAGTAGGTGGGCCAGGGTGTACATGCACATTTCCAGATAGCATCAACAGTAATACAATCAAGGCACAGCATAGGACAGGGAGAGCTCTGCAGTGCTGATTTATGACATCTGAATGTGCATCAGATGGCAACAAGATCAGACGGCAACAAGCCTTTCTCTGAGCAGTAGGAAGCAGATTATTCAGTAAACCTTTATCTGTTCTTGATTGATTATTTTTTTATCAAAGTGCAGCTGATACTACTCTTAAACCTTTGGATGCCAACTACCATAGTGCCCTTCGTTTTGTTACTGGCGACAGTTTTGATACTCGTCACTATATCCTGTACCCAAGTCATATACTCTTCTCTCTGCTACCATACGGCAAGTGATACCGATGCACCAAGTATGGAACCAACAGGAGCCTGAACAGCTTCTACCCCCAAGCCATAAGACTACTAAATAGTTACCAAGTAAGTACCCAGACTATTTTTGGACACTGTGTTAATAAACCTCCAAACAAGCTTCAATGCCATACAACACTCCTTCCGTGGCCTCCAACTGCTCTTAAACGCTAGTAAAACTAAATGCATGCTCTTCAACCGGTCGCTGCCCGCACCTGCCCGCCCGCCTAGCATCACTACTCTGGACGGTTCTGACTTAGAATATGTGGACAACTATAAATACCTAGGTGTCTGGCTAGACTGTAAACTCTCCTTCCAGAATCGTATTAAGCATCTCCAATCCAAAATTAAATTTAGAATCGGCTTCCTATTTCACAACAATGACTCCTTTACTCATGCTGCCAAACATACTGTCGTGTCTTTGGTTATGCCGGATTAAGTGATATGACATGCTATTCTATAAAATAATTTCTTTGTAATTAATATTACCTGATTGAGCTAATCATGTAAATGTAATTAACTAGAGAGTCGGGGCACCACAAAATAATATTTATAGGGCTGTTATCTTCCGAGTAAACTCTTAAAGACCTAGTAATATTTTACATCAATAGCAGTCAATATTAATCGTCACCTTAATTCAGTCTCATCTGAAAGTTGTAAATTCTTGGTTATCTGCACGAACCCTGGCTAACAAGTTGAATCATCAATGCAAAATTGGGTTTAATTATTTATTTACTAACTAATCACACATAATTTATATACCTAACTAATCACACAGAATTACACACACATAATTAATCAACTTACAAATAACGTCATAAAGGAAAACGTCCCTAGCAGGCGGAACAGATATGACAGTTGGTTACAAAAGAAAAGGGGCTGAGTTTGAATGAAAGAGCGGGAAGACTGAGGAACAAACTGCCCATTTGGAAAAGGAAAATGCAATAAAAATTTACTCTGAGCTGCGCTTCAGTAGGTTGGTGGTAGATGGAAGGCCGTGTTGCCAAACCGAGTCCTTTGTCCTTTGAAGAATGTCTCTGGTGGTCAATTGGATACGTTGTAGTAACTTCGTTGTGTGATAGACGGAATACTCTGTCTGTTCCTTTCTAACTCTCGTTTGCAGCTGCTGTTGCTAACTCAACGGCTAGGAGGTATCACTTCTGTAGTGAATAAGAGTTCATACCATTCGCAACCAAAGCTCACGCTGATGTTGGCTTCGTTCTGTATTTATTATCTGAACCATTCTGACATCGGACTGTTGTCCTCACATCCTCGGAACAGGAGGTTATATTGTCGTCAAGGCTTTATATAGGAAGGGACAGGAGGGCATGTTTGAAATGTTTTATAGCCCATGTCCCTTCACAGGAGCGGGCCACTGATTGAGCAGAGCCCTACCTTACGAAAACCCAAATCTCACATTTTAGATGCTAAAATCACATTTCCTCCCATCACAAATAATTTCATATTTAATAATTTAAATTGAACAACAATTCCATGTGAATCTGATAACTCTGATGTGTAGACTTTCCACTGTAGAGTTTGTCATCTTATCATTGATGAGAATGTCTCAGATGACAGCCGAACTGACATCATATTCATTAAGTACCACCGCATATGTTTAATTGGTCGGATTACCAGAATATAGTTAATTTCCCCCCACCTTCTTATGTTCCCAGAATCTCTATGTTAACCAAAGGGGTTTGCAAATGTAACATCAGTAGGGTAGAGAGAGGAAAAAGGGGGGAAGAGGTATTTATGACTGTCATAAACCTACCCCCAGGCCAACGTCATGACAATACCCTCATAAAACTGACTATCCTGCTGATCCTTGACTTCGGCGACGTCATTTACAAATTATCCTCCAACACTCTACTCAGACTGCATCCAGTTTGCTATCTGTTTTGTCACCAAAGCCCCATATACCACCCACCTTTGCGACCTGTATGCTCTTGTTGACTGGTCCTCGCTACATTTTTGTCGCCAAACCCACTGGCTACAGGTCATCTATAAGTCTTTGCTAGGTAAAGCTCCGCCTTATCTCAGCTCAATGCTGCCAATGACTGGAACTAATTGCAAATATCACTGATGTTGGAGACTCATGAAGTGCTTTGAGAGACTAGTCAAGGACCATATCACCTCCACCCTACCTGACACCCTAGACCCACTCCAATTTGCTTACCACTCAAATAGGTCCACAGACGATGCAATCTCAACCACACTGCACACTGCCCTAACCCATCTGGACAAGAGGAATACCTATGTGAGAATGCTGTTCATCGACTACAGCTCGGCATTCAACACCATAGTACCCTCCAAGCTCGTCATCAAGCTCGAGACCCTGGGTCTCGACCCCGCCCGCACTGGACTTCCTGACGGGCCGCCCCCAGGTGGTGAGCGTAGGTAACAACATCTCCTCCCCGCTGATCCTCAACACTGGGGCCCCACAAGGGTGCGTTCTGAGCCCTCTCCTGTACTCCCTGTTCACCCACGACTGTGTGGCCACGCACGCCTCCAACTCAATCATCAAGTTTGCGGACGACACAACAGTGGTAGGCTTGATTACCAACAACGACGAGACGGCCTACAGGGAGGAGGTGAGGGCCCTCGGAGTGTGGTGTCAGGAAAATAACCTCACACTCAACGTCAACAAAACTAAGGAGATGATTGTGGACTTCAGGAAACAGCAGAGGGAACACCCCCTATCCACATCGATGGAACAGTAGTGGAGAGAGTAGCAAGTTTTAAGTTCCTCGGCATACACATCACAGACAAACTGAATTGGTCCACTCACACAGACAGCATCGTGAAGAAGGCGCAGCAGCGCCTCTTCAACCTCAGGAGGCTGAAGAAATTCGGCTTGTCACCAAAAGCACTCACAAACTTCTACAGATGCACAATCGAGAGCATCCTGGCGGGCTGTATCACCGCCTGGTACGGCAACTGCTCCGCCCTCAACCGTAAGGCTCTCCAGAGGGTAGTGAGGTCTGCACAACGCATCATCGGGGGCAAACTACCTGCCCTCCAGGACACCTACACCACCCGATGTTACAGGAAGGCCATAAAGATCATCAAGGACATCTACCACCCGAGCCACTGCCTGTTCACCCCGCTATCATCCAGAAGGCGAGGTCAGTACAGGTGCATCAAAGCTGGGACCGAGAGACTGAAAAACAGCTTCTATCTCAAGGCCATCAGACTGTAAAAACAGCCACCACTAACATTGAGTGACTGCTGCCTACACACTGACACTGACTCAACTCCAGCCACTTTAATAATGGGAATTGATGGGAAATGATGTAAATATATCACTAGCCACTTTAAACAATGCTACCTTATATAATGTTACTTACCCTACATTATTCATCTCATATGCATACGTATATACTGTACTCTATATCATCGACTGCATCCTTATGTAATACATGTATCACTAGCCACTTTAACTATGCCACTTTGTTTACATACTCATGTCACATGTATATACTGTGCTCGATACCATCTACTGTATCTTGCCTATGCTGCTCTGTACCATCACTCATTCATATATCCTTATGTACATATTCTTTATCCCCTTACACTGTGTATAAGACAGTAGATTAGGAATTGTTAGTTAGATTACTTGTTGGTTATTACTGCATTGTCGGAACTAGAAGCACAAGCATTTCACTACACTCGCATTAACATCTGCTAACCATGTGTATGTGACAAATAAAATTTGATTTGATTTGACTTATACCTCCGTCACAAACTTCAAACATTGGCTGTCAGAGCAGCTTACCGGTCTCTGCAGCTGTACACAGCCCATCTGTAATTAGCCTATCCAACCAACTACCTACATCATTCCCATTTTTTTTGGATCTTTTTGCACACCAGTATTTCAACTTGCACATCCTTATCTGCCTAAATTGTAAATATTTTGGCTTCTATGGCCTATTTATTACCTACCTACTCTTCTACATTTGCATACACTGTACATAGGTTTTTCTATTTTTATTTAATTTTGTGTTGTTGACTGTATGTTTGTTTGTGTGTCACGCTGTTGTTTTTTGTCGCACTGCTTTGCTTTATCTTGACCAGGTCGCAGTTGTAAATGAGAACTTGTTCTCAGGTTCGAATCCAGGCTGTATCACATCCGACCGTGATTGGGAGTCCCATAGGGCGGCGCACAATTGGCCCAGTGCTGTCCCGGGCTGTCATTGTAAATAAGAATTTGTTCTTAACTGACTTGCCTAGTTTAAATAAAGGTTACACACCACACTGACCAAAAAGTTATTTTGTCGGCATTTACGTATGTCCACATTACCAGTAAAGCATAATAAAAACCTATTACTTTCACTTACTTGCTGTGCTGTTTCGTTGGTCATTTGTTCAGTTGTTTAATTTCTGTGGAACGCCGTTTAGGTCTTTGCGTGTCAAAAAATATACAAGTCAAGTAACACTATTTGACGTGTCAAATAACACGATTTGGGGACCCTATAATCTTTCGCTACATTAACTCTTTATTCAAATAGCCAACGTATTCCTGCTTCGCCTATTCCTCTTTGACTTAGAAGATACTGTTGCACAAACAACATACTGATTTAAGCCTCCACCAGTACTGGTATCAGGCTGTATTAGCTAGCTATGTTTGCTCTGAGCATTAGTGGCTAACATGATTTAGCTTAGCTTGCTAAGAAAATACAAACTAGCTGTTTGCAGAAACACAAACTAATATTGTAATTATAGAACACTTGTGGATTTATATTAAGATCAGAGTGGAAACATAATCGTTGTCATCAACATTGTTGCATGTGCTGCATTGACCATGCAGACTGAACGAAAGTGTCTCGTGGTCAAGCAACAATAAATGCGCTCCTTGAGCGACGGTGTGGGACTAGGTATGTGTGGAAAGAGGCATGGAGAGAGAGAGCAGGGAGGGATGACTCAAGTAGCGGAGTAAACTTTACAAATGGACGTTACACATGGAGTATCACATTTAACAAACCAAACATTCAAATACCGTTATAGAAGGTAAAGTAAAAACCCAAACTGGTCCGTTCATAAATACCGGTGTATATAGTAAAATATGGTATACTGCCCAGCCCTAACTCCTATCTGAAAGTATGGCCTTTCTCTTGTATTTCAAAGATGATGAAAATAAATTGTTAAAAATAAAAACGCATATTTTTGTTTTTGGTATTATTTTTTACCAGATCTAATGTGTTATTCTCCTACATTAATTTCACATTTCCACAAACTTAAGGGTAACAAGAATATGCATATCCTTGCTTCAGGTCCTGAGCTACAGGCAGTTAGTTAGATTTGGGTATGTCATTTTAGGTGAAAATAGAAAAAAAAGGGTACTATCCTTAATTAATAAGATAAACCTATATAAGCAGTATAACAATTGGGATGTACACATTTTGGCATAAGGGTATGATGAGCACATAAGAGGCAAGCCATAATATAGATTAAAACATTAATGAGCGAGCTAAGATGGACGATATGCCTATTTGATCAGCACTTTTGAAATGGACAGAATTAAGATCATCGGCCATTCTTACATAAATAACAGGGAATTAAATAAGCAGAAAATTTAAAGCTTTAACAGTATTCTATGACATTTCTCTCAAATTGGCTATAGGCTACTTGCGCACCACCAAGTCAGAACAGTAGGTTAAGTTCTGAGGGGGAGATATCAAATTCTTAGGTTGAGACACATGGGTTACTAACAGCTTGCTACACAACATACACTTGATATTACTTTCTTAGCTACAGTATACATATCTCCCTGGTATATTACATAATCTATGCCACAACATACAAAACAGGCCTTTTTTTGGGACTTACTGTTGTTGTGCTGTGCTCAATTGAACAGGAAGGTGGAGCTGCGTTCCTTGTGGTCATCAAAGTCTGGCATTCTCTGGAGTTATGATGATTTCAAGACAACTGGGAACTCTGGGGGGGAAAAATGAGATTGAATCATGACGTCAGTGCTCTTCAGGTCAGAAAGTTGGTGCTCTAGAAAAAGACCAGAGATTCTGAGTTGGTGAACCGTTGAACATTTATTGTCCCAGTCGAAGCTCTTTTTTTCTCAGAAGCTCTTTTTTTTCAGAATTCCCAGTTGTCTTGAACGCATTGAAGTCAGAGATTTCCCAGTTCAGAGTCCCCAGTTATTTTGATTGTGGCAGAAGTTATGCTGGATTGACAGCATGGCCAATGTATTCAACCTTTTCTGGCCCTTGGTGTTTACCTTTTAAGCTTGAAAAAGAGACCCTTTCAGACAGATGTTTTAAACCCAGACTTGGACCACACACCCTCTCCACCGAATAGCAGACAGGGGAAGCAAAATAGTGATTGCTTTGCATCGCAATACTTTTAATCTATAATTTCTCTGCATATGACAAGGGTTGAAAAGGATTAGCCTGTAGATTGTCAATGTGATTCATATATTTCGAAAGTATGATGTTGATCTGGTCAGTCCAATCAAAGCTACGGTAGATATAATGTGATTTCACAATTTCTTCTGTGCCCTATGATCTTGAGCCTTCTTGGATGGGCACTTCTAATGTTCCCAAAGGGGCATGAAATACCTAGCCCCAGGAGTGACCGAATACTGAGCCAATCACAGCGGCAACAAGAGAACATTACCAATATCTACACTCTGTGCTTTAGCTGGCTGCCCCTCCAGCACAGAAAGCACTGAGCTAGGTTTAAACCCTTGCATTTTGGAGCTGCCTTACTCATGTTCGTATGCGGCTTTATTAACTCAAGGATTTTTTTAAACGTTGTTTGCAAGCTGATATGTAACAGGAATTAATGCTGAAATAACATGCAAAACAGGCCATTTATAAAAATGTATTAAATAATGTACCAGTGCCATTCGGAAAGTATTCAGACCCCTTGACTATTTCCACATTTTGTTACAGCATTATTCCAAAATTAGTTAAATTGCTTTTTTCCCTCATCAATCTACACACAATACCCCATAATGTCAAAGCAAAAACAGGTTTTGAAATGTTCACTAATTTATTAAAAATGAAAAACGTATATAACATTTACATAAGTTTTCAGACCCTTTGCTCAGTACTTTGTCGAAGCCCCTTCTGCAGCGATTATAGCCGCAAGTTTTCGTGGTTATAACGCTACTACAGGGGCGGCAGTGTAGCCTAGTGGTTAGAGCGTTGGACTAGTAACCAGAAGGTTGCGAGTTCAAACCCCTGAGCTGACAAGGTACAAATCTGTCGTTCTGCCCCTGAACAGGCAGTTAACCCACTGTTCCCAGGCAGTCATTGAAAATAAGAATTTGTTCTTAACTGACTTGCCTGGTTAAATAAAGGTAAAATAAAATAAAAAAAATAAAACAAGCTGGGCACACCTGTCTTTGGGGAGTTTCTCCCATTCTATTCTACAGATCCTCTCAAGCTCTGTCAGGTTGGATGTGGAGCGTTGCTGCACATCTATTTTCAGGTCTCTCCAGAGATGTTTGATCAGGTTCAAGTCCGGGCTCAGGCTGGGCCACTCAAGGACATTCAGAGACTTGTCCTGTTGGAAGGTGAACCTTCGCCCCCAGTCTGATGTCCTGACCACTCTGGAGCAGGTTTTCATCAAGGATCTCTCTGTGCCGTTCATCTTTGCCTCGATCCTGACTAGTCTCCCAGTCGTTACCGCTGAAAAACATCCCCACATCATTATGCTGCCACCACCGTGCTTCACCGTAAGGATGGTGCCAGGTTTCTTCCAGACGTGACGCTTGGCATTCAGGCCAAAGACTTCAATCTTCTTCATCAGACAAAAGAGTCTTGGAGTTTGCCTTTTGGTTTGCCCACTTGGCCTTTCCAAATCATGTCCACTCAATTGAATTTACCACAGGTGGACACCACTCAAGTTGTAGAAACAGCTCAAGGATGATCAATGGAAACAGGATGCACCTGAGTTCAAACTCGAGTGTCATAGAAAAAGGTCTGAATACTTATGTAAATAAGATATTTCTGTTTTTTGAATCAATGTGCAGACATTCTAAAAAAACTATTTTTGCATTGTCATGATGGGGTATTGTGTGTAGATTGCTGAGGATTTTGTTTATTTAATGCATTTTAGAATAAGGCTGTAACGTAACAATGTGGAAAAAGTCAAGGGCTGTGAAACTTTCCGAAGTCACTGTTTCTTTGGTGGGAATTTCCCCAAGAAGATTCGAGGCTGTAATCACTGCCAAATGTGCTTCAACAAAGAACTGATTTAAGGATCTGAATACTAATGTAAATGTGATATTTCTTTTAGAATGTCTAAAAACCTTTTTTTTTTTTTGCTTTGTCATTATGGGGTATTGTGTGTAGATTGAGGGAGGAAAAAAATATCAATCTTAGAATAAGGCAGTAATGTAAGAAAATATGGAAAAAGTGAAGGGCTCTAAATACATACACAAAAAGCATGTTTTTAGCTAAACAGGTAGGCCTCAAAACAGTTGGTCGCCGCTGCCTAGTTAATTTGTACATATTGACCTCGTGCCCCTACACAAAGACTCGGTACTGGTATCCCGTGTATATAGCCAAGTTGCTGTGTGGCTCAGTCGGTAGAGCATGGCGCTTGCAACGCCAAGCGTCGTGGGTTCGATTCCCGCTGGGGCCACCCATATGTAAAAGTAGTGGCCCCAGCCGACTTGTAAGTCGCTTTGGACAAAAGCGTCTGCTAAATGGGATATATTATTATATTATTACGTTTATCACTGTGTTTTACTTTTCTATTACTTTTCAATGTTTTCCATCTCTACATTGTTGGGAAGGATTTCACTGTTAGTCCACACCTTTTATTTACAAAGCATGTAAAGAATATAATTGGATTTGATTTAATACAGAGCAATGTTTACGTTGCAAATATAAAGATGAATTATTGATATAAATGTTTTCTGCCCCCTGTCCTGCTTTTTGAATGCATTAGAACTTTTGGTTAATTTGGTTGCATGTTATAGTGGTCATAATTCAAGCACTAGTGACAGTAAAGCTTTTGTAGTGGTGATATGATGTGGCACTGTATATTTGCATTCAAATCACATTGTTGCAGTTGGGCTTTTTAAAGTTCACTCTTTTAACAATGCATCCTAAAAGCTCATGTGTCACATTAATTATCATATACGACTACATTAATTATCATATACAGTACCAGCCAAAAGTTTGGCCACACCTACTCATTCAAGGGTTTTTCTTTATTTGTACTTTTTCTACATTGTAGGATAATAGTGAAGACATCAAAACTATGAAATAACACATGTAGTAACCAAAAAAAGTGTTAAGTCAAAATATATTTCAGATTCTTCAAAGTAGCCACCCTTTGCCTTGATGACAGCTTTGCACACTTTTGGCTTTCTCTCAACCAGCTTCATGAGGAAGTCACCTTGAATGCATTTCAATTAACAGGTGTGCCTTGTTAAGGGACACTGGGACACTGTAAAGTCCATGGAGAAAAAGAACACCTCCTCCCAGCTGCCCACTGCACTGAGGATAGGAAACTCTGTCACCACTGATAAATCCACTATAATTGAGAATTTCAATAAGCATTTTTCTACAGCTGTCCATGCTTTCCACCTGGCTACCCCTACCCCGGTCAACTGCACTGTACCCCCCCCACGGCAACTCGCCCAAGCCTTCCCCATTTCTCCTTCTCCCAAATCCAGTCAGCTGATGTTCTGAAAGAGCTGCAAAAACTGGACCCCTACAAATCACCCGGGCTAGACAATCTGGACCATTTCTTTCTAAAATGATCTGCCGAAATTGTTGCAACCCCTATTACTATCCTGTTCAACTTCTCTTTCGTGTCGTCTGAGATTCCCAAAGATTGGAAAGCAGCTGCGGTCATCCCCCTCTTCAAAGGGGGAGACACTCTAGACCCAAACTGCTACAGACTTATATCTATCCTACCCTGCCTTTCTAAGGTCTTCGAAGGCCAAGTCAACAAACAGATTACCGACCATTTCGAATCCCACCGCTCGTTCTCCGCTATGCAATCTGGTTTCAGAGCTGGTCATGGGTGCACCTCAGCCACTCTCAAGGTCCTAAACGATATCTTAACCGCCATCGATAAGAAACGATACTGTGCAGCCGTATTCATTGATCTGGCCAAGGCTTTCAACTCTGTCAATCACCACCACCTCATTGGCAGACTCGATAGCCTTGGTTTCTCAAATGATTGTCTCGCCTCGTTCACCAACTACTTCTCTGATAGAGTTCAGTGTGTCAAATCGGAGCGTCTGCTGTCCGGGCCCTGGCAGTCTCTATGGGGGTGCCACAGGGGTCAATTCTTGGGCCGACTCTCTTCTCTGTATACATCAATGATGTCGCTCTTGCTGCTGGTGAGTCTCTGATCCACCTCTATGTATAAGGGGCAACATTTTCACTTTTGGATAAATAGCGTGCCCAATTTCAACTTCCTGCTACTCATGCCAAGAATATATAAGATATGCATATTATTAGTAAATTTGGATAGCAAACACTCTGAAGTTTCTAAAACGGGTTGAATCATGTCTGTGAGTATAACAGAACTTATGTAGCAGGCAAAACCCAGAGGACAAACCGTTCAGATTTTTTATTTTAGAGGTCTCTGTCTGTTCACTGAATTCTCATTGGCAAACAATATTTCTTAGTAACTGGTTTTCAGTTCCTACCTCTTCCACTGGATGTCACCAGTCTTTGGAATTTGGTTGAGTTTATTAATTTGTGCACTGAAGAAGTAGGGCCAACTAGGAACTACATAACACTGTTGAGAGTTGCGCAAGACTTGAAACGTAGCTTGGTTTGTTGTGTTCCTGTATTGAACACAGATAGACCCATCTTCAATTTGATTGATTATTAACGTTTAAAAATACCTAAAGTTATATTACTGAAATATTTTGGCAAAGTTTATAGACAACTTTTGAAATATTTTGTTGTGACGTTGCGCATTTTGGAAGCTGTTTTTTTCTGAATCAAATGGGACAAATAAATAGATATTTTGGATATATATGGATGGAATTAACCGAACAAAAGGACCAATTGTGATGTTTATGGGACATATTGGAGTGCCAACAAAAGAAGCTCTACATAACCCATCTATAATTTACCCAAACAACTACCCCTTCCCCTACTGTATTTATTTATTTATTTTGCTCCTTTGCACCCCATTATTTGTATTTCTACTTTGCACATTCTTCCACTGCAAATCTACCATTCCAGTGTTTTACTTGCTATGTTGTATTTACTTCGCCACCATGGCCTTTTTTTTGCCTTTACCTCCCTTATCTCACCTCATTTGTTCACATCGTATATAGACTTATTTTTCTACTCTATGTTTGTTTTACTCCATGTGCAACTCTGTGTTGTTGAATGTGTCGAACTGCTTTGCTTTATCTTGGCCAGGTCGCAATTGTAAATGAGAACTTGTTCTCAACTTGCCTACCTGGTTAAATAAAGGTGAAATAAATAAAATAAAAAGTTAATTTGTGGAATTTCTTTTCTTTATGCGTTTGAACCGATCAGTCGTGTTGTGACAAGGTTGGGGTGATATACAGAAGATAGCCCTATTTGTATACAGAAGATATATAGAAGATAGCCCTGCCAAGTCCATATTATGGCAAGAGCAGATCAAATAAGCAAAGAGAAATGACTGACCATCATTACTTTAAGACATGAAGGTCAGTCAAGCCGTAAAATGTCAAGAACTTTGAAAGTTTCTTCAAGTGGAAAACCATCAAGCACTATGATGAAACTGGCTCTCATGAGGACCGCCACAGGAAAGGAAGACCCAGAGATACCTCTGCTGCAGAAGAAAAGTTCATAAGTTACCAGCCTCAGATTGCAGCCTAAATACATGCTTCAGAGTTCAAGTAACAGACACATCTCAACATGAACTGTTCAGAGGAGACTATGTGAATCATGGTTGAATTACTGCCAAGGAACCACTACTAATGGACACCAATAATAAGAAGAGACTTGCTTGGGCAAAGAAACACAAGCAATGGACACAAGCAATGGATATTAGACCGGTGGAAATCCAAATGTGACAAATGTGACATTTTTGGTTCCATTCGCCATGTCTTTGTGAGATGAAGGGTTGGTGAAAGGATGATCTCCGCATGTGTGGTTCCCACCGTGAAGCATGGAGGAAGAGGTGTGGGGGTGCTTTGCTGGTGACACCGTCAGTGATTTATTTAGAATTTAAGGCACATTTAACCAGCATGGCTACCACAGCAATCTGCAGCGATATGCCATCCCATCTCGTTTGCGGGACTATCATTTGTTTTTCAACAGGACAATGATCCAAAACACACCTCCAGGCTGTGTAAGGGCTATTTGACTAAGAAGGAGAGTGATGGAGTGCTGCATCAGATGACCTGGCTTCCACAATCACCTGACCTCAACCCAATTGAGATGGTTTGGGATGAGTTGGACCGCAAAAAGGAAAAGCAGCCAACAAGTGCTCAGCATATGTGGGAACTCCTTCAAGACTGTTGGAAAAGCATTCCTCATGAAGCTGGTTGAGAGAATGGCTAATCTCAAATATAAAATATATTTTGATTTGTTTAACACATGGCATGTGTTATTTTGATGTCTTCACTATTATTCTACAATATAGGAAATAGTAAAAATAAAGAGTTGGTGTGTCCAAACGTTTGCCTGGTACTGTAAATGCACTATTAAAGAGGTAAATCTGTATTTTCAAATGTGCATACTGTTTGAATTGTCATGTATTATTCAATATTACATATTGGTCCTTGGAGTTATTCCTAAACACTTGCTATAGTTTCAAGGCCTGAAAAATGGTCACCTATCCAATTCACCCAGACAGAAATATAAAGCAATATAATTACATTTTGAAAATAAATGGATAATGTTGTAACCCACTATTCAACGTACTTCACTTTCCAGCCTTCTACAGAATTTGAATATCCTTGTAAATTGCCTCATCTGTAGCCTTCTCTTTGAAAGAGTTTTTAGAGCGTTACATGGCCTGTCTATGTGGGAAAGGAGCTGTCCAGAGTTCTGACCACTCAAGCAGCCCAATCTCTGTGTATCTGAAGAGCCAGCGACTCAGTTTTTTTCTCAGCTCTGAGCCTGTCAGACACGAATGAGGGCTCAAAGAAATGGCGTTTCTCATTCAACAAATGATTTTAGGGGTGATGGTTCAATGGGTCTTCTCAGTTAGTGAGTAATGCCTACATGACTATCATGCTGCACTGGTACAGGGTTAGTATGAACACCAATCAATATTACAATATTTGGCAGTGCATTGGACGGGAGCTGTGCTATGTGTGTCAATGAATCTCAGCGCTTCATATTGACCCGATGTCGCTGCTCTGCTCAGCTCAACCAGGTTCAGTGGTGAATGTGATGGGGGTTTGCTCTAACGAATTCACTGATGGTGATTGGTTTGTTCAGCAGGATTTGTTCTGTTTGTAGTAGAGCTTTGGCAAATATTCTAATGTGCAGAGCACCTTAAACATGATCACACACGCACAATATGGGTGAGACACAGCAGTGGATACAGAGGCAGACAGACAGAGAGTGACACAGATTTTACACCTGTTTGTTAAAATGGGAAGCTGTGGTTTGTCTATATCAGGGATGGGCAACTCCAGACCTCGGGGGCCGGAGGAGTGGTGTCACACTTTTTCCCCCATCTCTAGCAAACACAGCTGATTAAACTAATTGCGTTCTAAACTGAAGATCATGATTAGTTGATTATTGGAGTCCAGCGTGTTAGCTGTGGCTGGGGCAAAAGTGTGACACCAATCGGGGCAAAAGTGTGACACCAATCAGTCCCCTGAGGACTAGAGTTGCCCATCCCTGGTCTAAATCAAATAGATTTCAAAACGATTGTGTGAAGCCTGCATTTCATGTGCTGACAACAACAATGAGAGATGGCACCAGCAGCACCAAATGCCATTGCCAGCAATCAAATAATCACATTTTTGTCTGTTTTTAGTTTCTCCTCTGTGTGATTTAAAGAACTGTATGGCTGAGGCTAAAACAAATACACAGAGAGCTCCATATATAAGTTGAAGTACTTTTCTTCTAATATCTCAGGAGTAGAGCTGATGGTGAGTTGAGAGAGAGATGACTCTGCTGTCCCTCTGTTGGCGATGTACTCTGAGGAGAAAGACTTAGGTGATCAACAGGGTATAGAAGAGAGGGAAATGGGAGAAAGAGGGAGTGGAAGGGAGGTAGCCATGTGGGATAGTATAGTGTTGAGAGGTAGCCAGCAGCGAATCCTCAACCCCAGAGAGTCCAGATGGTTCTGTTGAAAACAACAATGAAGTTCTATAATTCCAAAGGACCACCATCTCCTCATTCAACAATTCAACTTCCCCCATAATTAGGAAAAATGCTGTTGTCACATACTTTAGATTGTATTCTCTGCTCAATTTACAATAAGAAACGCAAGCAATTTCCTGTCTATTCATAATTTGTGAAAATGCCCAAGCTACGCAAGGTAACTTTCAACTCGTATTACTTTCCCCCTACTCCATGTGAGTAGTATGGGTAGGCGATGACGGTGCACATACATTTAGCTAGATATAGCCTGTAGCTTTATTGGCTCTGAGTGCAGTGTTCCAGAGATTTCCCTTAATGGTAGAGTGGCGTTTATTTCATTCTGTCTGTGTAAAGTACTGTATACTTCTGTGGAATCGCATGGCCGCCACTATTTTGATGTAATTTCTTGTCCTAGGGAGGAAATGCACCTTTAGGTTCCACCTCGGATGAATAGCAAAGGCTGTTTATACATATTCATGAATTGGGTGTGGGAATTTCCAAGTGGAGTTGATCATCAACAAATAAGGCACTGACAGCTATCAGTGTAGCTAGCTATCTTGCTAACCTAGCCAGCTAATGTTATCTGTAGTTGCGGTTGTATTTTTTTACTACACTGTATTCAAAAGATTAGCCAGCTGGTTCTATGGTTGGTTCTGGAGTTGGAAGCCTTCCGTAAATCATAAGCATTGATTAAGGGAAGACTTTGCCACAGATGTAAACCACTGGCCAATCTTTGACGTCACCATCTATTGTTATTGCCAAGGTTTTGGCATCTTCCATAATTTGAGGCCGCGAATCCACCATGAAATTGCTAGAAAGAGTAAGATGACACTCCGGTAATTTGGATAACTATTGAAAGATAGCTGATATGCGTTTTTGTTTATTGTTATGACACTGTGCAACGTCTGGTAGGTAGGCAGGCTGCTGCCAGTCTTTGGCTGCGGTACAAGCGAAGCCAAGTCAACCCGTGCTCATGGTTCTCACAGGGGAGGTAGGCAGGCTGCTGCCAGTCTTTGGCTGCGGTACAAGCCATTCCAAGTCAACCCGTGCTCATGGTTCTCACAGGGGAGGTAGGCAGGCTGCTGCCAGTCTTTGGCTGCGGTACAAGCC
Organism: Oncorhynchus masou masou; assembly: GCF_036934945.1. Taxonomy (NCBI): domain Eukaryota; kingdom Metazoa; phylum Chordata; class Actinopteri; order Salmoniformes; family Salmonidae; genus Oncorhynchus; species Oncorhynchus masou. The sequence goes on from NC_088244.1 coordinate 19,669,944, forward strand.
ATTCCAAGTCAACCCGTGCTCATGGTTCTCACAGGGGAGGTAGGCAGGCTGCTGCCAGTCTTTGGCTGCGGTACAAGCCATTCCAAGTCAACCCGTGCTCATGGTTCTCACAGGGGAGGTAGGCAGGCTGCTGCCAGTCTTTGGCTGCGGTACAAGCCATTCCAAGTCAACCCGTGCTCATGGTTCTCACAGGGGAGGTAGGCAGGCTGCTGCCAGTCTTTGGCTGCGGTACAAGCCATTCCAAGTCAACCCGTGCTCATGGTTCTCACAGGGGAGGTAGGCAGGCTGCTGCCAGTCTTTGGCTGCGGTACAAGCCATTCCAAGTCAACCCGTGCTCATGGTTCTCACAGGGGAGGTAGGCAGGCTGCTGCCAGTCTTTGGCTGCGGTACAAGCCATTCCAAGTCAACCCGTGCTCATGGTTCTCACAGGGGAGGTAGGCAGGCTGCTGCCAGTCTTTGGCTGCGGTACAAGCCATTCCAAGTCAACCCGTGCTCATGGTTCTCACAGGGGAGGTAGGCAGGCTGCTGCCAGTCTTTGGCTGCGGTACAAGCCATTCCAAGTCAACCCGTGCTCATGGTTCTCACAGGGGAGGTAGGCAGGCTGCTGCCAGTCTTTGGCTGCGGTACAAGAGAAGCCAAGTCAACCCGTGCTCATGGTTCTCACAGGGGAGGTAGGCAGGCTGCTGCCAGTCTTTGGCTGCGGTACAAGCCATTCCAAGTCAACCCGTGCTCATGGTTCTCACAGGGGAGGTAGGCAGGCTGCTGCCAGTCTTTGGCTGCGGTACAAGAGAAGCCAAGTCAACCCGTGCTCATGGTTCTCACAGGGGAAGTGAAATGATAGACTACAATGACTTTGCTCATGATCATGTATGCCGCAGATGACATGAAACTATGAGTTCCTTGAATTTTATTTTGCAGGTGCATTTAATTATCTGGATAGAGACTTGTGGTTCATAGCTAATGTTATACCATTCAAAGCAGTGGAGCGTGTTGCGATGCTAAACTTTAGTGGTCAAAAACATTCATCTTGGGGCGAGTGGGTTTGCTAAATGCTATCATCACGCAATCATACTATTATATCAAATGGTAATATATATTATTATTTTTATTATTATTATTATTTTTTAAATACAGACAAGCTCAAAAATAAGTAAAAATGTGGTCCCCCCTGGTGGTACTTGAGGCGTCACTACAGACCCGGGTTCGATCCCAGGCTGTGTCAAGAGGCGGTGCACAATTGCACCAGCATCGTCCGGGTTAGGGGAGGGTTTGGCCGGCCTTGATTTCCTTGTCCCATCGCGCTCTAGTGACTCCTTCTGGCAGGCCGGGCACCTGTAAGCTGACTTTGTTCGCCAGCTAGACTGTGTTTCCTCCGACACATTCTGGGTTAAGTGTCAAGAAGCAGTGGGGCTTGGCAGGGTCGTGTTTCGGATGAAGCATGGTGGAGGTGCAAAAACATACATTTGTACCCGGTATTTTAATGTGCTCCATGGCTCAAGGCGGCCAAGTGGAGACGAGGCTGTTTGGCTCATCAGTCGCAAAGAGGAATACCTTTGCAGCTGTTTCTGATTAATAAACAATGCCATGCTGGTGAAAGGTATCATTAAAAAAAACAGCCCTGAAACAAAACGTATGGTGAAAAATTATTTCTGTATCATAGGAAAAGACACACCATTCACATGGATTTGAACAAAGTGGGCAGTTGAGATTTGTCACGTCAAGCCCAAATATATCATACTTCGACTAAAACAAAGACTTATTGACTTAAATCGTTGTGCAACATCATGGGACAGCTCTGGCCTTTTATCTTTCAGCCCGAAAAAGTGCATTTCTACTGGTGTGGGCTAAAGAGTGTGACTGCAAATGGACAATGTTCTGTGGACTCTGTTCTTAGGACTATGATGCAGGATAGCTATGTATACTGGTCTCTTAGGTACTAACTTAGTTTAAGTACTAACTCAATGAATTGTAATTCCATGTAAGATTGAGCCCCTCCTTCAAGAAGTGAGCACAATGTAATGGACGCATCCTCCTCACATCCAGTTCTTATGTAGCAGTTTGTGTTACCTCTGCAAGGTTGAAACGAGTTAGACCAGCTTTGTCTTGAGTTCTCTGAAGTATCTAAAACATGTGGAGCTTTATTCCAGCAGCGCTTGTGGCTACCCAGAGCTAGGTCTCTATCATTATGAGCATGGGGAAAACCTACATTGGCTAAATGTTTTTTTTCTTCCTTTTTCGAAAGAACCCTTTGCTTCTCCACAGTGGCACACTGGATAACATTTTCTCTCTGCGATGGAATGTCAATGTAATTGCATTGTATTATTTGCAACACACTGTACAGCAATATTGTCAGGGATTTCTAGTTTATTGCTTGAATTCTTTACTGCGTCTGGTATTGTTGGCATGTAGACCATGAGAATGACTTGAGCGCAGCAGTGTGTTTGATTTATGACTGCTGGTATTGTACTGCATCTTTTCATTGGGTTCTTCCCTATTCATACAGTGCAGAACCAGGCTAGTTTGTCACTTACGTTGTCATATCGTCCTTGATTAATTGAGAATTTTTTCAATTAGATTGTTTGATAAATGCATTCACAATGAATTGAAAAATATACTAATCAGTAGCCTCTTTGTTTTTCAGATCTGAATGTGACAGCTCCAAAATGGTCAGGTATGTACACTGTTACACATGATGTAAGGCAAGTATTCAGGTAACACTTGATTAACTCTGATGACCATCTCTCCCGTTCCCTCTCTCCCATTCCATCTCCCTCCACCACCCACCCATCTCTCTGAGTAGGTTCTGGTTCCAGATAACATATGATACCCTACAATCTCTAGTCTATAGCTGACCAGCTCTGTAATAAAACATGCTAGCAGAGACATGAGGGATTATCCTGTGCGCTGCTGATGATAGTAGCAGCCAGGCACTGATGAGGTGCCTCAGTGTCCACTAGTGACCATTATGATGGGGAAAATTATGGGTTTGAGTGCAACCCAAGGCTGCATTGTAATTTCCTCATAGTCTATCTGTCAGGAGATGTATATGGGAGTGTTTTAGGAGACTCAGTGAAGCCATGGAGTGGTTTAAAGCTAGAATAAGTATACATCCTTGACGTGATGTGACTAGGGCTGGAAAACTTGACTGGCATGTCAAGTCGAGGTGCTTTTCTCCCCAGTGCCTAGTAGGGTTGGGAATTGCCAGGGACCTCACATTCGCACTGAGCTAAAGGGTAGATCTGCCGCTTTCAAGGAGCGGGACTCTAACCCGTAAGCTTATAGTCATAGATTCTTCTCTCTGCTACCGCACGGCAAGCGGTACCAGAGCGCCAAGCTTAGGTCCAAGAGGCTTCTAAACAGCTTCAATCGCCCAAGCCATATGACTCCTGAACATCTAGTCAAAAGGATACCCAGACTATTCACATTGCTCCCCTCCCCTCCACACCACTGCCACTCTCTGTTGTCATCTATGCATAGTCACTTTAATTAACTCTACCTACATAAATGTGAAGAGATTCTAGGTGTAGCACCTTTAAAAAGAAGATGGAGAACATGCTATGAAGGAAAAATACTGGAGTTTTGGAGCAGGTAGAGCCAACTGGCGCAAAAATAATATTACGATATTGTCCAAACAATATGACACGATATATCATGAAAAATTATATCCTGATATGTAGCTGTGTCCATTCCCCCCCTTCACTAGTCCCTAGTAAATAAACCGTCTTGTCTCGAGCTCCTTGTTTACATAGTATATGGATTTAATATCATGGGTTATCAATAGTGCTGAGCGAATAATCAACATTTAGTGTTTATTTTTTATTAAACAACCAGTTGACTGACATCTGTTCAATTGTTCGAATTGCAATGAGTTGTTTTTTTTTGAGCCCATCGCGCCTTTTCTCAAGAGTGAAATCAAATCATTCACAACATGAGACAAATCAAGTCAAGAACTATGTGGGACGCTGGCCTGAAGGGAGTTGTAGTTTTCATTAAGCAAATATTCAACCTAGTTCAGCACAGAAACCTGGTAATTCACTACAATGACGATAATCCATTGCAGTGTTTTTTCCCCCCTGCTTGGATAGAGACGGGTCAGAGAATAAGAAGCGAAAATCTATCCAAAATTATCCCAATGCGTTTCTACGGGCTTATTTTGGGCCTAAGCTTGTTGCCTGCTTTCCCGCCTTTGTGAGAACAACTCCCAATGTTAGGGCGGAGACATGAGCATCTCGTCATTATATATAGATCCAATACAAACTATTTTATTATGTATTATTTCCTTATTTTTTATTGATCAATGTGGATCTGACAGAATCAGTGGAATATCTTCTATGTTTTGGCAATTAAATTAACTATTTTTGGCTTTGGAATTCCCATTAAAAAGCTTGAAAACTGATTTTGTTTTTTAAATGATCGAACCGACCTCAAAAAGCACTTATCACTCAGCACTAGTAATCCGCTCATATGTTCCTGTTAAGCAGATGGTGAATTACACTCTTACTCCTGCCTTTGTGTGTTTCTGGGTTTTCTGAGAATAGAGAGATCCCTAGAGCTGGGTCTGTGTAGTTGATATACAGTAGATTCAGGCCTTCTCTGTTCTTTCCGCCCCTGATCTTTGTTGTCCTCCAGCCTCTTGTGTTCTGTACTGGCTGTCCTTTCTTACTGATTTGACGGGGAAGGAGAGTGTCTGAGCCCTGGAGGTTTCTGCCTGTCATTGTCGTGTGTGTGTGTGGGGGGGGCCTCACCCACTGAGCAGCATCACTAGCAAAGCCAGTGTACTAACATTGCAGCATTTATTCCAGGGACTCAAACTGTGAAACACAATAGACTGGGGCCTCTATTCAATCAGTTAGTGGAACTGGCCCATAACCCATCCTGCTAATTAAGCCTTTATCCTCTCACATGAGTAGTGTCAATCACTATAACTACAGTAGCAGCCTCTAGTTCCTCTACATTTCCAGTCTTACAATAACAGTTAGTATGCATCGACAGCTGCCACTGCTAATTAACTCCCCAGACAGACATACAATGCCTTCAGAAAGTATTCACAACACTTGACTTATTACACATTTTGTTGTGTTACAACCTGAATTCATAAGTTTACATTGTTTTTCTCTCACCTATATACACACAATATCCCATAATGACAAAGCAAAATTATGTTTTTAGATATCTTTGCACATTCATTGAAAATGCAATATAGATATCTCATTTAGATAAGTATTCACACCCCTGAGGCAATACTTTTTAGAAGCACATTTGACAGCAGTTACAGCTGTGAGTCTTTCTGGGTAAGTTTCTAAGAGCTGCGAGTCTTTCTGGGTAAGTCCCTAAGAGCAGCGAGTCTTTCTGGGTAAGTCCCTAAGAGCTGTGAGTCTTTCTGGGTAAGTCCCTAAGAGCTGTGAGTCTTTCTGGGTAAGTCCCCAAGAGCTGTGAGTCTTTCTGGGTAAGTCCCTAAGAGCTGTGAGTTTTTCTGGGTAAGTCCCTAAGAGCTGTGAGTCTTTCTGGGTAAGTCCCTAAGAGCTGTGAGTCTTTCTGGGTAAGTCCCTAAGAGCTGTGAGTCTTACTGGGTAAGTCTCTAAGATCTTTCCACACCTGCTTGTGCAACATTAGTCTTGCCATGTTTTATTGTCAAATACATAGGTGCAGTCAAATGTGTAGTTTTACAGGGTCAGCCATAGTAGTACAGCCCCCTGGAGCAAATGAGGGTTAAGTGCCTTACTCAAGGGCACATCGACACACCTTGTCTGTTTGGGTATTCAAACCAGCAATCTTTCGACCCAACACTCTAACAGTTAGGCTACCTGCCGCCCTGTACCGTACCGTAGGGAGGATGGGCATTTTGAAATAATTTCACTATTAAAATAATATCTTGCCATTTTTTTCCCCGGCTATCCGTATAGTCGGAATTCATGTAAAAAATGTAATTCAATTAAAAAAACTCCCAAATTTCAACTTGGGAACTGGCTTGCTTGACTTTGGTGCCGCTTGCTTGCAGCAGTGCGATGGGCAGTAGCCGGTGAGTTTTACACGGGAGGGAGAGAGCGAGAGCAACCATAGACGAGTTAGACAAACTTCCATAGGTCATCTATCATTCCACCTGGCTGTGCCTGTCTTGACTGCATCAAATCGATGTCAGGAAGCTAGCATAGGTAGCCAGCTATGTTAGCCAGCTAGCTAGCTAACGTTACCTTACCTTTTCCCGTCCTTGTCTACAACAACTCCATTCACATTAAACAATAGCCTACCTGATGGTTGCTCGTAGTTGTAGCCTACTACTACAAATTTAACTAACTTAATTCCGTAATTGTAATTCCATTTTGCATTGATTATCTCCCACGTTGCTTGATACACAAGCTGTAGACAGTGCCACTTTGTAGACAGTGCCACAGTGCTACCTGACTGTAGACAGTGCCACTTTGATTGGCAGAAAATAACAACAAACGTGTGAAACCCGTGTAGGCTACTACGGTATAACTTTTTATGGGGCGCACGTCATAAACACTACATTCTAAAGATTGTTGTTTTATTGAATTAATAATTTTACATGTCAGCATTGTGTAGCATTGCCACAATTTAATATATCAAATTTAGACAAAGCCTTTTCATTGTTAAAAAAGAACTGTGATTATTTTTTTTATGAACACCCACAAGTATTGGAATATGAACCTTTGTTCAGATTTTTGAATATTCAAATAACCACGCACATCCCTACTGTACAGTACTGTCCCAAACTTGTCTATGATTGGTTAAGATTTTGCCCGGCCAGGGTGGACTGACCAAATCTCAACTACTTTTCAACATCCATGGACATCCGGTGTGGGTCGGTGCTCAGTGCAGTGTTGCCAACTAATTTTCAGGGTAAGTTGCTAGAGGCAAGTTGATTTGTTGCTAAATAACGTGATTAAAATTTTATTTTATTTTTTAAAATTTTATTAACAACAAATCAATACATAAAGCACATGAGGGAACACAAACATACATAGATTACAAACAATGGAAAATCGAGCTAGGGGGCACAATATCACATTAGAATTACAGGACCTTAAGGGACATGCATATACTTACAATTCGAACATATTTTTTGTTATTAGAGCATTTAACCGTCTTAATACAGTTCAATTTCTTTTTGTAGGGTACCAAAAATGTGGTTTTCTGTTTGTAAATTTACATTTGTGTATGAAATTTAGCCAAAAGAATAATGTAATTAATTACATAATAATGTTTCAGCTTATTTGTATTGTATGTAAAGAATCCAAACAGTACATCTCTCCACAATAGTGTAAAATCTTCATAAATATGTTCAATTATTAACCTACTGATGTCTTGTCACAGTTTTCTTACATGCATACAATGCCAAAAAAGATGCAACACTGTTTCTGGGTGGTCATTACAAAAGGAGCCATTTGAGTTGATGTTTTCCTTAAACTTCTTCATATAGTGGTTAGCAGGATAATATTTATGAATAATTTTAAAGGAAACTTCCTTAATTTTGTTAACAAGTAGGTATGTGTGTGGCAACATCCAAACTTTTTTCCAACAGATATTATCAATAAATCCATTCCAATAAGGCATGACATAAGGTGACATGACATATACACCATCCTGCTGAAACAAGGATTGTATCGCTCTGTTGTTGAATGGACCAAAAAATAAACAAATCTTTCCTACTGATGAGTCAACAGGGTCAATAGAAGGTAGGCTCTGAGGGTCAGGTCTTGACACGTTCCTGAATAACAGAGCAACACCTAAGGGAATGGCATCTAAAACAATTGCAAAATCTTTAGATGTTACAGGGACCTTGTAAAGTGATAAGAATTCCTTATAACTGAGTAAAAGACCCTCTGCATTTACCAGTTGGCTCACCAATAGGATATTATTTCGGAACCAATATTCTAAAAACAAAGAGGTATTTTTATACAATATATCCCGATTATTCCATATATAATATCTGTGTGGAGAAAAATTGTGTTTATAAATTAAGGACCATGACAAGAGAACCTGCTGATGAAAAGCAGAAAGTTTCACTGAAACTTTGTCAATATTGCAAAACAACATGAAGTTAAGGCCACCAAAAGTAGAGAAGACATGATGAGGAATAAAATTCCAAATAGTAGTAGGTCGTCTTAGGAATTGTTTTATCCAATGGATCTTAAAAGTATTATTTAAAGTAGTAAAGTCCAGAAAATTCAGTCCACCATTCTCATAAGTGTTCATTACAACAGTTTTCATAATGTAATGGGTACGGCTTCTCCAAAGAAAGTTGAAAAGCATCTGGTCTATCTCCTTGCTTATTTTACTGTCAAGATATAAAGATAGAGCACCATATGTTAGTCTAGAGATACCTTCAGCCTTGGTTATTAGGACTACCTTTTAAAGATAAGTCCCTCTGTAGCCATTGATTTAGTTTCTTCTGTTTTTTTTTTAATAAGAGGGTTAACATTTAGTAAGCCTCTAGACTTCTGATCCTTTGTAATGGTTATGCCTAAATATGTAAGTTCTTCTTTTACTGGAATACCATAATATGAAGCTGTCACACAATCTTTGACACCTATGAGTTCACATTTATTAATGTTAAGATATAGACCAGATGTTTTGGAAAAGGACTGTAATCACATTGATCGATATGGGAATTTGATTAGCGTCTTTCAGAAAAAGTGTAGTATCGTCAGCCAGCTGGCTTATAATAATTTCTTTACCAGCTATGGAAATACCTTGTACAGGACTATTATTTAAAGAATTTGCAAGAAGTTGGGTGATTAATAAAAACAGGTACGGAGAGATAGGACAACCTTGCCTAATTCCACTCTTTAACTCAAATCTAGGTGAGGTGCCATATTTCAATTTGATAGAGCTGTTACCATTTGCATAGAGAGTCTTAATAGCCTTAAAGAAAAAATTCCCAAAGCCAAGTCTCTCAACGGAGTGGAAGAGAAACTGATGCTCTACTGTGTCAAATGCTTTATAAAAATCAAAAAATAATATGAAGCTATCCTCAGTTATTAGGTCTGAGTAGTCAAGTATGTCTAATACTAGTCTGAGGCGGCAGCGTAGCCTAGTGGTTAGAGCGTTGGACTCGTAACCGAAAGGTTGTGAGTTCAAACCCCCGAGCTGACAAGGTACAAATCTGTCGTTCTGCCCTTGAACAGGCAGTTAACCCACTGTTCCCAGGCTGTCATTGAAAATAAGAATTTGTTCTTAACTGACTTGCCTGGTTAAATAAAGGTAAAAAATAAAATAAAATAATAATAATTGTTAGAAGTATGTCTGTTCCTCATGAAGCCAGACTGTTTCATCAATGATTGCATCCAGGACTTCTTTAATTATTTTTGCAAGTAGTAAGGCTAATATCTTATAGTCATTATTAAGAAGACAAATTGGACGCCAGTTATCGATGAGCAGCACTTCTTTTTTATGCTTAGATATCAGTGTTATTAACCCCTGACTCATTGTAGGAGGGATAACTTTGTTTTTAATACTCTCTAAATAGACTTCAAATAGGAAGGGAGCTACTTGTTCAGAAAATAATTTCTAAAATTCTGATGTAATTCCATCAACACCTGGTGATTTATTGCCAACAACGATGAGACGGCCAACAGGGAGGAGGTGAGGGCCCTTGGAGTGTGGTGTCAGGAAAATAACCTCACACTCAATGTCAACAAAACAGCAGCAGAGGGAGAAGCCCCCTATCCACATCGGCATACACATCACGGACAAACTGAAATGGTCCTCCCACACAGACAACGTCTTGAAGAAAGCGCAACAGCACCTGTGAAAACAGTCTGGACAACCCCTCCCTCTCCCTCCCTCTTTTCTCTCTCTCCAGTTAATGTCACCTCTCCCGGCTCTTACTGAAACCTACCACATACCCTCTTTCCATTTACTGTAACAGCGTCCTCACCCACTGAGCCAGTGATGCCAACTTAGCAATTTTATTGCTAGATTTAGCAACTTCTCAGACTACCCTGGCAACGTTTTTTTCAAACAGCACGTAGCAACAAATTTGAGCAACTTTTGAAAAGTGACTCAAATCAAATTGTATTTGACACATACACATGGTAAGCAGATGTTAATGCAAGTGTAGCAAAATACTTCTAGTTCCAACCATGCAGTAATATCTAACAAGTAATCTAACAATTTCACAACAACTACCTTATACACACAAGTGTAAAGGAATGAATAAGAATGTCCATAAAAATATATGGATGAGCGATGGCCGAACGGCATAGGCAAGATGCAGGAGATGGTATAGAGTACAGTATATACATATGAGATGAGTTATGTAGGGTATGTAAACATTATATAAAGTGGCATTGTTTAAAGTGGCTACTAATACATTTATTACATACAATTTGTAATTATTAAAGTGGCTAGAGTCAGTATGTTGGCAGCAGCCACTCAATGTTAGTGATGGCTGTGTAACAGTGAGATGGCCTTGAGATAGAAGCTGTTTTTCAGTCTCTCGGTCCCTGCTTTGATGCACCTGTACTGACCTCGCCTTCTGGATGATAGCGGGGTGAACAGGCAGTGGCTCGGGTGGTTGTTGTCCTTGACGTTGTTTTGGCCTTTCTGTGACATCAGGTGGTGTAGGTGTCCTGGAGGGCAGGTAGTTTGCCCCCGGTGATGCGTTGTACAGACCACACTACCCTCTGGAGAGCCTTACGGTTGTGGGCGGAGCAGTTGCCGTACCAGGCGGTGATACAGCCCGACAGGATCCTCTCAATTGTGAATCTGTAAAAGTTTGAGTGTTTTTGGTGACAAGCTGAATTTCTTCAGCCTCCTGAGGTTGAACTTACAGAAGGCAAATCATTTTTCCAAAACTACATGTGTTGATATTTGTTGTCATGGGCCTTTACTTCAGCATTGTTGTGTTTTGATGTATTTGTGTTCACTCTTTTTAAGACTTTTCTGGTAGGTGTTGTCTAAGACCCCCTTTCCATCTGTTTGACCAGAAATCAAAGCCTTTGCATAATTCCTATGGAAAATGGTAGAAACATTTATTTATGCTTTAATTGTTAAAAAATACAGACACTTCGCTTTCATTTGACACAATCTAAACAAAATATATTTCTCTGAGCAGTTGTATCAGTATAATATAATTTCTCATTTATTTGGGAGCATACAATTATATAGTCTTTTTTGCCCATCTTTATCAAGGGAGCCAATAACAATGGACCTGACGTTATGTCACTAGTCTTTATATCAGTAATATAATACCAGGGTCCGGCTGTGTAAAATTGCTTCAACAAGCACCACTGCATTCAGCACTAATACAGTCCCCAGACTACCAGCCACAAGCCTACCGCCTCACTGTCCCCAGTCCACCAGCCACAGGACTACCGCCTCACTGTCCCCAGTCTACCAGCCACAGGACTACCGCCTCACTGTCCCCAGTCTACCAGCCACAAACCTACCGCCTCACTGTCCCCAGTCTACCAGCCACAGGACTACCGTCTCACTGTCCCCAGTCTACCAGCCACAAACCTACCGCCTCACTGTCCCCAGTCTACCAGCCACAGGACTACCGCCTCACTGTCCCCAGTCTACCAGCCACAGGACTACCGCCTCACTGTCCCCAGTCTACCAGCCACAGGACTACCGCCTCACTGTCCCCAGTCTACCAGCCACAGGACTACCGCCTTACTGTCCCCAGTCTACCAGCCACAAACCTACCGCCTCACTGTCCCCAGTCTACCAGCCACAGGACTACCGCCTCACTGTCCCCAGTCTACCAGCCACAGGACTACCGCCTTACTGTCCCCAGTCTACCAGCCACAGGACTACCGCCTTACTGTCCCCAGTCTACCAGCCACAGGACTACCGCCTCACTGTCCCCAGTCTACCAGCCACAAACCTACCGCCTCACTGTCCCCAGTCTACCAGCCACAGGACTACCGCCTCACTGTCCCCAGTCTACCAGCCACAAACCTACCGCCTCACTGTCCCCAGTCTACCAGCCACAGGACTACCGCCTCACTGTCCCCAGTCTACCAGCCACAGGACTACCGCCTTACTGTCCCCAGTCTACCAGCCACAGGACTACCGCCTCACTGTCCCCAGTCTACCAGCCACAGGACTACCGCCTTACTGTCCCCAGTCTACCAGCCACAGGACTACCGCCTCACTGTCCCCAGTCCACCAGCCACAGGACTACCGCCTTACTGTCCCCAGTCTACCAGCCACAAACCTACCGCCTCACTGTCCCCAGTCTACCAGCCACAAACCTACCGCCTCACTGTCCCCAGTCTACCAGCCACAGGACTACCGCCTCACTGTCCCCAGTCTACCAGCCACAGGACTACCGCCTCACTGTCCCCAGTCTACCAGCCACAGGACTACCGCCTTACTGTCCCCAGTCTACCAGCCACAGGACTACCGCCTCACTGTCCCCAGTCCACCAGCCACAAACCTACCGCCTCACTGTCCCCAGTCTACCAGCCACAAACCTACCGCCTCACTGTCCCCAGTCTACCAGCCACAGGACTACCGCCTCACTGTCCCCAGTCTACCAGCCACAGGACTACCGCCTCACTGTCCCCAGTCTACCAGCCACAGGACTACCGCCTTACTGTCCCCAGTCTACCAGCCACAGGACTACCGCCTCACTGTCCCCAGTCTACCAGCCACAGGACTACCGCCTTACTGTCCCCAGTCCACCAGCCACAGGACTACCGCCTTACTGTCCCCAGTCTACCAGCCACAGGACTACCGCCTCACTGTCCCCAGTCTACCAGCCACAGGACTACCGCCTTACTGTCCCCAGTCTACCAGCCACAGGACTACCGCCTCACTGTCCCCAGTCTACCAGCCACAAACCTACCGCCTCACTGTCCCCAGTCTACCAGCCACAGGACTACCGTCTCACTGTCCCCAGTCTACCAGCCACAAACCTACCGCCTCACTGTCCCCAGTCTACCAGCCACAGGACTACCGCCTCACTGTCCCCAGTCTACCAGCCACAAGCCTACAGTCTCCAGTCTATCCCTTTTCATATGCAATACTAAAGCTCAAAATTAGCCTGGTGGTTCAAATTCATAACCATAACACAGCCACTGATGTATCACTCTCCTGAGACACTCACTAGGCTCATAGTCATATTGCTTACATGTCTCTCCCATGTTATTGCGCAGCTCCAACATGACCTGAACTGAGCCTGGCTGTCTAACGTTTACTGTGTTCCATATGTAGTTAGCTAGCTCATTATTATTAATAATGGAAAATCCATTGAATTTAGAACAGGATGCTATAAATAAGCTGTGCTTCCTGAGCATTTGGCTTTGCTTTGCTGTGGTGAGGAACTGTAGCCGACAGTGAGCGAACGCGTAGAGGGACCGGCCTGTCAGTGCCGGGGGAGTATACACACACAGTCGCACACACAAACACACTCACACTCATACACACTTCTACACACTCGATGGCTAATGAGAGAGGAATAACAACATGGCTGTGGTTAATTGGCCTGCTCCACTGTAATCAGAATGGATGTCTTCATTCAAATGTGATTAGGAGCCAGCAGAGTGAGAGACTGACTGATTACTGGTGTGAACAGCCTCAGAACAGCCTCAATGACCTGGTTTTGCTGGAATTGTTCTCCACTGAATGGGTGATGATGATACGATGCTGCTGTCCTATTCTCTGATGCTGTGTAGAGCAGCACTCATTAATAAGCCCTGACTAGCCGGGAACAATAGGCTGGACGTAGCTAGAGAGCTCACCAATATTCATCCGAGTATGAAAAATGATTTAATAACAGTTCCTAATTTTTCACAGCAAGTATGCAAGTATTAGTGTTGGGCGTTATCCAGATTTTCATTCCGTTTCTGTACCATACCGGGGTTTAAGGTATTACAGAATGTGTACACAGGGGGTACAAAACTACTTAGGCAACAGATTTGTTGCGTACACACAAAATATACCCCAGAACATGCGTGCGCCAGATTTCACTCAAAAGTTGTCATTTATAAAAACTGAACTTGACGTGAGACGGCTTACTTTAAACCATGAGTACGCACAGGTTCTTGTGGTTGAAGTATTGCATGGCAAGAAGGTAATAGTAGTAGCCTTGTGCAAACGGGGAATATATGACACTCGTATTCATAACAAAAAAACAGGTAGCCTAGCTAAATCTAGTCACAATATACAAACATTTGCCTTTAAACATTTTTTTTCTTATTTCATTTCCATGATTATGCATAAAAGCCGTGTGTCCTCCGAAACAAGACCCCGCCAAGCCGCACTGCTTCTTGACACACTGCTTGCTTAGCCTGGAAGCCTGCTGCACCAATGTGTCAGAGGAAACACTGTACTACTGGCGACCAAAGTCAGTGTGCATGCGCCTGGCCAGCCACAAGGAGTCACTAGAGAACAATGGGACAAGGACAACCTTGCCGGCCAAACCCTCCCCTAACCCGGATGACGCTGGACCAATCGTGCTCTGCCTCATGGGTCGAACCCGGGTCTGTAGTGACGCCTTAGACCACTGCGCCACTTGGAAGGCTCAGTCCTATCTCTCATTTCATTGGATCCACATCACAGTAGTAAATAAAGATAAGCTATTTCAAGTATTTTGCTCTATGCGATCTAATCCGAAGATCAGTTTTGGAACATACGGTTCACCTATTACATTGACGTTTGTAGGCTACGTCTGAATACTGTAATGTCACATTTCTCAAGTAGACAATATTTAATTTATAAACATAATACATACTGTATATCATACTGTTACAGAATACATTTCTCACCTTTTCTGGCCATGATGAGTTAATATTCCCGAAGTAGCTATACAACAAATGACCATGTACATCTCTCATTTAATTGGGCCCTTTAGATAGGATATTATCATTTCAATGTTTTGCTCTATGCATCCGACAAGGAGCGCGGTTTATAACACAGTAGATTAGGTTGAAATGTGGCATTGAAGTGTGTATGCTACCACTGTAAGTAGGCCTACTGTAGTTTTCTTCCATATTTTTGTGTAGACAATGTTTCAGAATTCGCGGGCAGTGCAGCATATTTAGGTTCGGGAAACATTATTGCATTCAAAGATCTGTTGACAGGTCCACAACAATTTGCGATAGTTTTATTCTTTCAGAAACGGTCAGAAGCTGTAAATGTCACTGCAAAAGAAAACATTCTGACAACACCTTCAAGAAATTTGATCAAGTTCGCCACTGCTATTTCCTTTAGATACTGTCTTGGCTTAATTCCAACACCTCCAAAGACATTTGATCATGTTCGCCACTGCTATTTCCTTTAGATACTGTCTTGGCTTAATTCCAACACCTTCAAAGACATTTAATCAAGTTTGCCACTGCTATTTCCTTTAGGGACTGTCTTGGCTTAATTCCAACACCTCCAAAGACATTTGATCAAGTTTGCCACTGCTATTTCCTTTAGATACTGTCTTGGCTTCATTCCAACACCTCCAAAGACATTTGATCAAGTTTGCCACTGCTATTTCCTTTAGATACTGTCTTGGCTTAATTCCAACACCTTCAAGACATTTGATCAAGTTCGCCACTGCTATTTCCTTTAGATACTGTCTTGGCTTAATTCCAACACCTTCAAGACATTTGATCAAGTTCGCCACTGCTATTTCCTTTAGATACTGTCTTGGCTTAATTCCAAAAGTTCCAAAGTATACAGCAAATAGAGGAGTTACATTTACTTTTAAAGGTGAATTAGGGGCGTATTTCAAGTTTTTATGCTCCTTTTTTTACGACAGGTCTGACTTATAATGATTTCTATCTTTTTATGTGTATGTTTGGCTTGCGCCAAGTTTATACATCTCAATCTTTTTTGTATTTGGTGTTAAATTTACAATGGTTATAAATGAGGCCCCAGGGATCTTGATCCAGGAGGGATTGAATGTCTCCGCTGTAACCAAGAAGCTTGATCTTGACATCTAGTCACTTAGCTGGCAAGTTAGCCAACCAAATGCATAGCTGGAGCCCTGAGCTTTGATATAATTTATTTGACATATCTTCGATTTCTTCTAGTTATATTTAACTTCTAGTTAGTTGTAAGCAGTGGTGTAGCACGCAACCCTGCAGCCCCCGCTGTATTGAAAATCATACTGTCAGTATTTCAAAATACCCCGGTATACAGTTTAAACAGTCTAGGAAGTATTTCTGAGTATGTTTCACAAAATGAGAATAACATTACCCTATGAATGAGGATAACCTAGTAACTACAGATACATGTATAGCAATGATTAACTCTGTACCATCTCTAGATTCAATCCAACTGTCATTGTTATAAGAACCATTTGATCATACAGCATCCATATAGTTTCCAGTCTGAGAAGCCATGATTGTCGTTCTGTGTGTGTTCCTGAACAAGGTTCCTCCAATGACGTTGAGAGGAATATTGTGGGACCAAAGTGGAGTGACAGTGTGGTGATACCTGCCTGCCTGTTTGCCTGCCTGTAGTGGCACAACAGAGGTGTTTTGCAACAACAGGCCTTGCAGGATCAGTGGCTTTTCATTCCCCTGTTATTCTCAGCAGGGAGGTATTGAGACAGAAAGAGAGGCATTATAAAAACCTCCCTGTTATTACAGTGAAGAAGACAGAGAGAGAACAAAGCACTGCTCTGATCCCTCATGTTCAGGTCAAAGCCTTCACATTGTGTGTTAAAACACCAGTAGTTGCTGAATAAACCACTGCCAGTCATACAGGAGAACAGGAAAGCATTGTTGTGTCAATGTAGTGTAGCCTACCTGTAGCTAAAGCATTGTAGCATCTACATTGTGTAGCATTATGATGTGATGATGGTAATGGAGTGAAGGTGCAATTAAATGGAATTGCACCTTTTCAGATTATTGTTAAATACTTCACACCTGAATAGACTTCTGTTAGGCCATGTAGAAGTCAATTATTTATACATTATTATGTGGGTAGCTATTACACAGTACTGGGATAATATTGCAAATTGAAGTTCTATATCAACTGGGGGGGCAGGAAATGTCTGTGACAAGTTGACCACAGTGAGACAGAACAGTTTAACCTTCAAGCTTGCACCTTGCTCAGTCACAGTGTAATGTCAGAAGCTGTCACTGCTTACAGATTCACTATGGTCCCTGGTGAGGAGAGTTGTCCACTGCTATCACTGTACCTCACCTCTGGATTCATTAGAAGAGAGGCATTATCCAGGGAAACGTTTGAAATGTTTTGCCGGTAGCACTCCTCTGGGATCAAACAAGGTTGACCTCTTACTACTCATGAGTGTAGAGGTCGTTGCCGTGGAGCATGATGGTGAACTTTGATAACAGCTCACAGAGCAAGAGGTTTGTCTTTGAGACAGATGGGTAGTTATGCTCCTTGTGAGTTCAGACATGGTGGTCAAGCAGAACGCAGAAGTTATTTACGATGATTCGCCATTAAGTTGCCTCAGCCTGCGTTGCTGGCTTGTAGAAAAGCTCTCCTACAATTTAACAGTGGGCTTTTGTAACACCCATTGCTGATTTAAAATACATTTAAAAAAATGATGTTTAAGAGAGCCAGACAGCGAGAGAGATCAAATTAATCATTCATTTAGCCAAAAAAAGTAGTAAATAGCATCAGCCGTTGATTCAATAAGAAACTGATATTAGTCATGGCTTATGTGCAGGAATGAGACATTTTGTGCGTTCTGGGCTTTTCTGTGAAGGTGTTTTTAAGCAAGACATGAACTGATTATACTCTGTGATAGTGCCAGAATACGATGTGACTGTAATTCCTCACCTATATTCATACTGTAATTACTTTTCTCACAAAGCTGTGAATTTGAAAAGAGATTATACTGAATAATACTTCACACGTCCTACCTGCCAGTCTGGCTATTTTCCATGGAAGCTTAGCAAAGACACCGAGGCCAAATGATTGATCAAATTGCTTTCAGTATAGATGTCAGATGGCATGTCCTGCTGCTCTGTGTGTCTGACAGAGATGTCAGATTGCATGTCCTGCTGCTCTGTGTGTCTGACAGAGATGTCAGATGGCATGTCCTGCTGCTCTGTGTGTCTGACAGAGATGTCAGATGGCATGTCCTGCTGCTCTGTGTGTCTGACAGAGATGGGATCAAAGCTCTGTGACGGCGGTTTGCCGCCATTCACCATTCAGGCCAGATGTTCAATCACATGTAAATGGATCTGTGCTTAATGAAGGTCATGACCTCTGAGTGACTGATGGCAGACTGGGGTGAGCTGAAGAGGTGATGGTCCCGACTCCAGTGTCAGCGGGCCAAAAGTGCCACCGGGGATCATGGCAGCTCTTCTATAGATGAGTGAGAAGTGCTGCTGGGCAAAACTACATCAGGTTTATGATGGTAAAGAAAGATAGAAATTGTCATGATGAGATCAGGAGGAGGAGTCGTTGACTAAATGGATTTCAGCGCAGAAAACAAACGTACAAAGACTGTCTGATACTGTGTAGAAACACCACAAAGAACCTGACCTTCTGTCTACATGCACATTTATTTTGTGTTCTTTCATTCTTTGGAATAATTTTAATTGCTTCATGTCTGTACTCTCTCCTTCTTCAGTCTAGAGTAGGACTGAATTATTTTTTTTACATCATGCCACACCGGTGATTTATGTGGTAGCCGGAGCCATAGACAGAACCTTCATTAAGCTGTTGTGCTTTTATAAGACAGGTTCAGGTGGATTCTGGGAGGGGACCTCTGAACTCTAGCGTTGTATTTCATTCGTAGTGCTGAATGATGAATGTATCCAGATACCTGCTGAACATTTTGTTCATATGGCTCCACTCTACTGCATATGATCTAAACATGCAAGATCTCACCAATGTCATATCAATGATTAATTCACTCGACAATGTCCTCCTACGGAATTAATAATATCATGTGTGCTACGCTAAATATTGTTGTTCCACTCAATTATTCATTTTGAGGTATTGTGATTCCATGGTGTAGCTGTTGATAGATCATAATGCTCAGGAAACCATCTGAATAATGAAAACCATAATGCTGCTGCTCAATACTCTTTTTAGGAAGTGGGGAGAAGACAAATGTGGGTGAAAATTAAGTGTCTTTTTTAACCCCCACAGTATATGTTATGTATGATATCTTAGACGCCAGATCAAACTGTAGATTTTCCCGGACAAAAGATAGATTTTAATTTTGGCTAATCTTATAAAAATAAATCAAACTAAATTCTATTGAGTTTGATTAATGCTTTTCTGTGTAACACATTGAAATCTAACATTCAAAATGTGTGCTAAGGAAATGTGCTGGGTATGATATTTAATATCCTAAACAACAAAATAAAAATGTTTACTTTTCATTTCTAATTTTGGAACTCCAAATAAGGCTATAACTATACTTTATCACGGAGCTATAGTAGAATAACATGTTAAACATATACAGTTGAAGTCTGAAGTTTACGTACATCTTAGCCAAATACATTCAAATTCAGTTCTTCACAAATTCTGACATTTAATCCCAGTAAAAGGTCCCTATCTTAGGTCAGCTAGGATCACCAATTTATTTTAAGAATGTGAAATGTAAGAATAATAGTAGAGAGAATGATTTATTTAAGCTTTTATTTCTTTCATCACATTCCCAGTGGGTCAGAAGTTTACATACACTCCATTAGTATTTGGTAGCATTGCCTTGATATTGTTTAACTTGGGTCAAATGTTTCGGGTAGCCTTCCACAAGCTTCCCACAATATGTTGGGTGAATTTTGGCCCATTCCTCCTGACAGCTGGTGAAACTGAGTCAAGTTTGTTGGCCTCCTTGATCACACACAATTTTTCATTTCTGCCCACAAATTTTCTATGGGATTGAGGTCAGGGCTTTGTGATGGCCACTCCAATACCTTGACTTTGTTGTCTTTAATTTTGACACAACTTTGGAAGTATGCTTGGTGGTCATTGTACATTTGGAAGACCCATTTGCGACCAAGCTTTACCTTCCTGACTGATGTCTTGAGATGTTGCTTCAATATCTCCACATGATTTTCCATCCTCATGAAGCCATCTATTTTGTGAAGTGCACCAGTCCCTCCTGTAGCAAAGCACCCCCACAACATGATGCTGCCACCCCCATGCTTGACTGTTGGGATGGTGTTCTTCGGCTTGCAAGCCTCCCCCTTTTTCCTCCAAGAATAACAATGGTCATTATGGCCAAACAGTTCTATTTTTGTTTCATCAGACCAGAGGACATTTCTCCAAAAAGTATGATCTTTGTCCCCATGTGCAGTTGCAAACCGTAGTATGTATTTTTTATGGCGGTTTTGGAGCAGTGGCTTCTTCCTTGCTGAGTGGCCTTTCAGGTTATGTCGACATAGGACTTGTTTTACTGTGGATATAGATACTAGTGTAACTGTTTCCTCCAGCATCTTCACGAGGTCCTTTGCTGTTGTTCTGAGATTGATTTGCACTTGTCGCACCAAAGTACGTTCATCTCTAGGAGACAGAACGCGTCTCCTTCCTGAGCAGTATGACGGCTGCGTGGATCCATGATGTTTATACTTGCGTTCTATTGTTTGTACAGGTGAATGTGTTACCTTCAGGCTCCCAAGGATGAACCAGACTTGTGGAGATCTACAAAAAAAATGCTGAGGTCTTGGCTGATTTCTTTTGATTTTCCCATGATGTCAAGCAAAGAGGCACTGATTTTGATTGTAGGCATTGAAATACATCCACAGGTATACCTCCAATTGACTCAAATGATGTCAATTAGCCTATCAGTAGCTTCTAAAGCCATGACATAATTTTCTGGAATTCCAAACTGTTTAAAGGCACAGTCAACACAGTATGTAAACTTCTGACCCACTGCAACTTGTGTAGTTGTTGAAAAACGAGTCGTAATGACTCCAACCTAAGTGTATGTAAACTTCTGACTTCAACCGTATGTAGGGATAGAATGTGCCATCAGGTTGTGCATGAAAGCGGAAAGGTGGCCCTGGCTAGACTGGTGCCATTTTTTCCATCGCTAAAAGGTCTTCTTGTCTCCTGGGGAACAATCCTAAGGCACTCACACTAACATTAACCAGTTCAGTGTCAAGGCTCTCTATGTGACTGCAGTATATCCAGTCAGGTTGTGATGACTGTGTTCTGTTCCTCTCTGTTTCTCTGTAGGAGACATGCCTCTCTGCCCACCGACGTCACAGAGAGCCCTTCCAGTCTGATGTCGGCCGGCTGCAGGAGAAGTTTCCCCTGCCGCAAGTGGAAGTCCGCCTCTTTTGGGTACAGTAACATGTTATTGTTGTCCGGGTGTGTATGTGTCAAGTGCTTTCAGTGTAGCAAAATGGAGCCCTAAAGCATGATAGCACTGAAATATTTTGTTTGTCTTTAATCACAATAGGACCCTTCAAGCTCAAGATGGCTTAGTGTTTGATGTGATTATGTTGCTGATGTGAGCACAGTTCCCAATACATTGGCTTTCTGGTAGATATGTTGCACCATGTTTGAATCTCTACAGCCATATTCTAGTGAGCTGGTTGTGACACAGCATCTATCTGGGGACATGTCTGTTTTTTCTCTATACTCATTCTAATGTTGACATTCATAACGGGCATCCTGCTAATGAGATATGATGTTGCTGTATAATACCTACCTCTATCTCTTATGCATTAGCCAAGAATGGTCTGGAGCCTGAGAGCTTCTCAACAAACGAGATGGGCGAGATTAGAACACACACACACACACACACACACACACACACACACACACACACACACACACACACACACACACACACACACACACACACACACACACACACACACACACACACACACAGCTTCAAAAGGTTGATGGGGGTTTCAACGCCTCTTCATTGCACTGTGCTTCATCATCAAATAGCAATGAGCTCCCACCCCATAGCCTACCCTCCTCATTACAGGCCAGAAATATCCCCCAAACTCATACCAGGCTTATTTCCAAAATATGTAACAGCTGTGGTGTATGGAAATGAGGGAGAGAGAGACCTGGGATATGAGTATCTGATATTTTAGATGGGAATAAATTGTGAAGTTGTCATGAAGTGTGTCATTTATTTAAATGCCACAGGGTTCTATGAAGTCTTACAGAAGAGATGATGGTGAACGTACTGGGTAAATTAGTATGTCAGATCACCCGTGACAACTGTGGTCTTTACCCCATGTTTGTTTCAGGAACACATTTAGGAGCTAATAGGTGAAGTGGGTTATGACAGCCATGTGATTGAAGTGTGAAAGGCTGGATTTGCAGCTCTGTTTGTTATCGTTTGTGCTTCATCATCTCCCAGACTCATTAGCATAATTAGCCCCTAGTTACCAATCATTTGACTGACGAGACAACACAGTGCTCCAATATGCCCCCAACACATTGGTTATTTATTTGGACAATTTACTGATTTGTTATAGTTGGCTGCTATGTTAATTTAGCCCCCAGGTGGTTATTACATTAAATGTATTAACATTATTACCAAGTGTTAATTACTACAGCTTAGTATTTTGTGTGTGTGTGTGTGTGTGTGTGTGTGTGTGTGTGTGTGTGTGTGTGTGTGTGTGTGTGTGTGTGTGTGTGTGTGTGTGTGTGTGTGTGTGTGTGTGTGTGTGTGTGTTAGAGGTCAACCGATTAATCGGAATGGCCAATTAATTAGGGCCGATTTCAAGTTTTCATAACAATCGGAAATCAGTATTTGTGGACACCGATTTAGAAAAATATATAAATGTTTTTTACACCTTTATTTAATCTTTATTTAACGAGGCAAGTCAGTTAAGAACACATTCTTTTCAATGACGGCCTAGGAACAGTGGTTTAACTGCCTTGTTCAGGGGCAGAACGACATATTTTTACCTTGTCAGCTCGGGGATTCAATCTTGCAACCTTACAGTTAACTAGTCAAAAGCTCTAACCACCTGCCTCTCATTGCACTCCACGAGGAGCCTGCCTGTTACGCGAATGCAGTAAGTAGCCAAGGTAAGTTGCTAGCTAGCATTAAACTTATCTTATAAAAAACAATAAATTAATCAATCATAATCACTAGTTAACTACACATGGTTGATGATATTACTAGTTTATCTAGCGTGTCCTGCATTGCATATAATCGATGCGGTGCGTATTCGCAAAAAAGGACTGTCGTTGCTCCAACGTGTAGGTAACCATAAACATCAATGCCTTTCTTAAAATCAATACACAGAAGTATATATTTTTAAGCCTGCATATTTAGCTAAAATAAATCCAGGTTAGCAGGCAATATTAACCAGGTGAAATTGTGTCACTTCTCTTGCATTCATTGCACGCAGAGTCAGGGTATATGCAACAGTTTGGGCCGACAGAGAGATACGGCAGAAATCAGGTAATGGTGGACTGAAGGAAGTTATGTAGAGCACCTCAAGATAAAACGTAATATTCAATATCGGCAAATTAGACTAAATATTAGCACTACACAATCTGGTAGATGATAACCTTCAATCTGGATAATAACACAAAACAAATCTTAAGACTAGAGACATTTATCGACAAATATTACAAAAACAAGCAACACCCAAACATGACGGAGAGTAAGACAGGGGAAATGATTCCAAAATGAAAACGTGACTCTTCTACAGACACAGACGATTTAATATTTTCACCACCAGGAATGGTAAAGGTCGAAACCGATCTGTTAAAATCAATAAATGACAAACTGGGTATACTTGAATTAGTTAGTAAGGATATAAAAGAGTTGAAGGCAAGCCTCGATGAGTGATGAAAAAGCTGCGACATTGGACAAGGAAACAAACAAGTTAAAAGGGACAGTCAATAAGATTGAAACCGAAGTGAATGAAATTAAAAAGGAGAACACTGTTCTGAGAGAAACCTTACTGGACATACAAACTAGATCCATGAGAGAGACTCTGGTACTTACAGGAATCCAGGAGAAAGAAGGAGAAGTCCCTGAATCTGTAGTTAGAGTTCCTCCTTGCAGCGCTTCAGATCACACCCGAAGCTATCGACAAAATCCAACCTGAACGTGTACACCGCTTCGGACAGAGAGGCCAAAGGTATGAGTGCCCAATCGTTGCCAAATTTGCTGCATTTAAAGATAAAGTACTGGTTAAAAGCCTGGGTAAAAGACTTGCTGGGACCAAAATTGGCATGAATGATCAGTTTCCAAAGGAAATTGCAGACGGCGTAAAGTTCTGTATCCAATTTTCAAAGAAAATAGATTAAAAGGGAAACGAGTAGCTCTCGTCGTTGATAAACTATATATTGATAACCAGTTGTTCAGAGACACAAAGACTACTCCATGGCTATTTTAAACATGACAAAGTTCTTATAGACAAGGAAAATAATGAAACAAATTCTAGCCCGGTTATGGATTGTAACAGTAACCTTTAAAAAAAAGAAGCTTTTGTATATATCTTCACATATACAGTGGGGCAAAAAAGTATTTTCGTCAGCCACCAAGTGTGCAGGTTCTCCCACTTAAAAAGATGAGAGGCCTGTAATTTTCATCATAGGTACACTTCAACTATGACAGACAAAATGAAAAAAAAAATCCAGATAATCACATTGTAGGATCTTTAATTAATTTATTTGCAAATTATGGTGGAAAATAAGTATTTGGTCAATAACAAAAGTTATTTTGGCCCATTCCTCCATGCAGATCTCCTCTAGCGCAGTGATGTTATGGGGCTGTTGCTGGGCAACATGGACTTTCAACTCCCTCCAAAGATTTTCTATGGGGTTGAGATCTGGAGACTGGCTAGGCCTCTCCAGGACCTTGAAATGCTTCTTACGAAGCCACTCCTTCATTGCCCGGGCGGTGGGTTTGGGATCATTGTCATGCTGAAAGACCCAGCCAGATTTCATCTTCAATGCCCTTGCTGATGGAAGGAGGTTTTCACTCAAAATCTCACGATACATGGCCCCATTCGTTCTTTCCTTTACACGGATCAGTCGTCCTGGTCCCTTTGCAGAAAAACAGCCCCAAAGCATGATGTTTCCACCCCCATGCTTCACAGTAGGTATGGTGTTCTTTGGATGCAACTCAGCATTCTTTGTCCTCCAAACACGACGAGTTGAGTTTTTACCAAAAAGTTATATTTTGGTTTCATCTGACCATATGACATTCTCCCAATCTTCTTCTGGATCATCCAAATGCTCTCTAGCAAACTTCAGACGGGCCTGGACATGTAATGGCTTAAGCAGGGGGACACGTCTGGCACTGCAGGATTTGAGTCCCTGGCGGCGTAGTGTGTTACTGATGGTAGGCTTTGTTACTTTGGTCCCAGCTCTCTGCAAGTCATTCACTAGGTCCCCCCGTGTGGTTCTGGGATTTTTGCTCTCCGTTCTTGTGGTCATTTTGACCCCACGGGGTGAGATCTTGCGTGGAGCCCCAGATCGAGGGAGATTATTAGTGGTCTTGTATGTCTTCCATTTCCTAATAATTGCTCCCACAGTTGATTTTTTCAAACCAAGCTGCTTACCTATTGCAGATTCAGTCTTCCCAGCCTGGTGCAGGTCTACAATTTTGTTTCTGGTGTCCTTTGACAGCTCTTTGGTCTTGGCCATAGTGGAGTTTGGAGTGTGACTGTTTGAGGTTGTGGATGGGTGTCTTTTATACTGATAACAAGAAGAAGTTACAGGTCTGTGAGAGCCAGAAATCTTGCTTGTTTGTCGGTGACCAAATACTTATTTTCCACCATAATTTGCAAATAAATTCATTAAAAATCCTACAATGTGATTTTCTGGATTTTTCTTCTCATTTTGTATGTCATAGTTGAAGTGTACTTATGATGAAAATACAGGCCTCTCTCATCTTTTTAAGTGGGAGAACTTGCACAATTGGTGGCTGACTAAATACTTTTTTGCCCCACTTTAAATAGACACTCAATCATCGTGTTACCTTTTAATGGTACGTTTACAAACATATATTTTGATAAATAGAATTGAAAATTGTGTCTCATTATGGTAAGTGGTGAAATAAGTATAGCCAGTTACAATTGTAATGGCCTAGCAGATAATAAGAAAAGACAATTAGTATTTACCTGGCTAAAAGAGAAGGAATATAATATCTATTGTTTACAAGAAACCCATTAAACAATTTTAGATTAAGTTTTGTGGAAAAAGAACCGGGGGGGCGAAATATATTTCTCCCGTGGGAAAATAAATTCAAAAGGGGGGATGGTTTTAATTAACAGTAATTTTGATCCAAATGTGCAAATTGTCCAAACAGATTATCAAGGTAGATGGATTATTTTAAATATGTTATTGGACAATACACAGATATGTCTTATTAACTTATACGGTCCGAATAATGATGATACAAGCTCCTTTGAAAATATATATAAGAATTTATCAACTCTCCAAGCAACACTAGACTCTATTATTATGGTGGGTCTTAAATACTATTTAACAAAAGTGCCTGACGGTCTTAAATACTTCTATGTACCGGAAAGGAAATCACACTACAAACTATCACCCTCAGGCACTTAAGGAAATCATGAATGTCATGGATATATTGGAATTAGTGGATATATGGAGACTTAAATACCCTGACCTAGTGAGATATACATGGCGGAGGCTTAATCAAGCTAGTCGTCTTGACTACATTCTTATGCCATTCTCTCTGACACCAAAAGTTTAAAAGGTGTTGATAGGGGACAGAATGCGGTCGGATCATCACATAATTGGCATATATATTACTCTTATAGGATTTCCACGTGGGCGAGTATATTGGAAATTTAATCAAAGCCTACTAGATGATAAATTGTTTAGATCTAGGACAGAAGAATTTATAACTGACTTTTTCCTATATAACATAGGTACAGCAAATCCCCTTATTGTATGGGACACTTTTAAATGTGCCTTTAGAGGCCATGCAATTCAGTTCTCATCTATAAAACAAAAGCAATTTAGATCAAAAGAGTCCATATTAACAAAGGAAATTGAAGAACTAACAGTGCAGTTAGATAGCAATAAAAACGGTACCATAGAGGCACAGAATAAGTTAGAGGGGGGAATAAAAACGAAATGGAGGAACTTATTCAAGAAAGATCCAGTGTAATATATTATAAAAATAAAGCGAACTGGATGGAATATGGGGAAAAATGCACCAAATTCTTTTTCAATCTTCAATATAGAAATGCTTCCCCAAAAAATGTATTAAAACTTGTTACAAATGATGGAGTCACACATGATTCACCAAAATATATTTTGAAAGAGGATGTAAAGTACTTTAAGAATATGTTTTCATTTCAGGCTCCTCCATCTCCACTAACTGAAACTAATTGTATGGATTTTTTTCTTAATAATATTGTAAAATTAACATCTGTACAGAAAGACTCATGTGAAGGCCAAATTACAGCTGCTTGATGCAATTGGGGCCTTTAAGGATGGGAAAACTCCAGGGCTGGATGGCATACCAGTGGAAGTATACCAAACTCCAGGGCTGGATGGCATACCAGTGGAAGAATACAAAACTTTTTTTGATATACTCAAAGGACCATTATTAGCATGTTTTAACCACTCGTACAGTAGGGGGGGGAACAAGTATTTGATACACTGCCGATTTTGCAGGTTTTCCTACTTACAAAGCATGTAGAGGTCTGTAATTTTTTATCATAGGTACACTTCAACTGTGAGAGACGGAATCTAAAACAAAAATCCAGAAAATCACATTGTATGATTTTTAAGTAATTAATTAGCATTTTATTGCATGACATAAGTATTTGATCACCGACCAACTAGTAAGAATTCTGTCTCTCACAGACCTGTTAGTTTTTCTTTAAGAAGCCCTCCTGTTCTCCACTCATTACCTGAATTAACTGCACCTGTTTGAACTCGTTACCTATATAAAAGACACCTGTCCACACACTAAATCAAGCAGACTCCAACCTTGAACTCATTACCTGTATAAAAGACCACACTCATTCAAACAGACTCCAAACTCTCCACAATGGCCAAGACCAGAGAGCTGTGTAAGGACACCAGGGGTAAATTGTAGACCTGCAGAAGGCTGGGATGGGCTACAGGACAATAGGCAAGCAGCTTGGTGAGAAGGCAACAACTGTTGGCGCAATTATTGGAAAATGGAAGAAGTTCAAGATGACGGTCAATCACCCTCGGTCTGGGGCTCCATGCAAGATCTCACCTCGTGGGGCATCAATGATCATGAGGATGGTGAGGGATCAGCCCAGAACTACAACTAGGACCTGGTCAATAATCTGAAGAGTGCTGGGACCACAGACTCAAAGAAAACCATTAGTAACACACTACGCCGTCATGGATTAAAATCCTGCAGCGCACGCAAGGTCCCCCTGCTCAAGCCAGCGCATGTCCAGGCCCATCTGAAGATCGCCAATGACCATTTGGATGATCCAGAGGAGGAATGGGAGAAGGTCATGTGGTCTGATGAGACAAAAATAGAGCTTTTTGGTCTAAACTCCACTCGCTGTGTTTGGAGGAAGAAGGATGAGTACAACCCCAAGAACACCATCCCAACCGTGAAGCATGGAGGTGGAAACATCATTCTTTGGGGATGCTTTTCTGCAAAGGGGACAGGACAACTCCACCGTATTGAGAGGAGGATGGATGGGGCCATGTATCGCGAGATCTTGGCCAACCACCTCCTTCCCTCAGTAAGAGCATTGAAGATTGGTCGTGGCTTTGTCTTCCAGCATGACAACGACCCGAAACACACAGCCAGGGAAACTAAGGAGTGGCTCCGTAAGAAGCATCTCAAGGTCCTGGAGTGGCCTAGCCAGTCTCCAGACCTGAACCCAATAGAACATTTTTGGAAGGAGCTGAAAGTCCGTATTGCCCAGCGACAGCCCCGAAACCCGAAGGATCTGGAAAAGGTCTGTATGGAGGACTGTGCCAAAATCCCTGCTGCAGTGTGTGCAAACCTGGTCAAGAACTACAGGAAACGTATGATCTCTGTAATTGCAAACAAAGGTATCTGTACCAAATATTATGTCATGCAATAAAATGCAAATTAATTACTGTATGATTTTTAAATGTGATTTTCTGGATTTTTGTTTTAGATTCTGTCTCTCACAGTTGAAGTGTACCTATGGGAAGCATTACAGACCTCTACATGCTTTGTAAGTAGGGAAACCTGCAAAATCGGCAGTGTATCAAATACTTGTTCTCCCCACTGTAGATAAATGGTAGATTATCAGACACGCAACAAGAAGGTCTGATATCATTATTACTGAAACAGAACCCAAGTGGTATATATAAAGATCCAGTCCATTTAAAAATTTGGAGACCTCTTACACTTCAGTGTTGTGATGCAAAAATCCTAGCAAAATGCTTGTCGCATAGAATTTTAAAAGTATTGTCCGATATTATTCATCCTAATCAGACAGGTTTTTTACATGGACGATACATCGGAGATAATATAAGACAAGTACTGGAAACATTAGAATACTATGAAATATCGGGGACACCAGGACTGGTTTTCATAGCTGATTTTGAATAGGCTTTTGATAAAGTACGACTGGAGTTTATATATAAATGCCTAGAATATTTCAATTTTGGGAAATCTCTTATAAAATGGGTTAAAGTTATGTATAGTAAATAATGGCTACATCTCCGAAAATTTTAAACTCTGCAGATCTCTAAAGCAGTGATGTTTTTGGGCTGTTGCTGGGCAACACAGACTTTCAACTCCCTCCAAAGATTTTCTATGGGGTTGAGATCTGGAGACTAGCTAGGCCACTCCAGGACCTTGAAATGCTTCTTACGAAGCCACTCCTTCGTTGCCCGGGTGGTGTGTTTGGGATCATTGTCATGCTGAAAGACCCAGCCACATTTCATCTTCAATGCCCTTGCAGATGGAAGGAGGTTTTCACTCAAAATCTCACGATACATGGCCCCATTCGTTCTTTCCTTTACACGGATCAGTCGTCCTGGTCCCTTTGCAGAAAAACAGCCCCAAAGCATGATGTTTCCACCCCTATGCTTCACATTAGGTATGGTGTTCTTTGGATGCAACTCAGCATTCTTTGTCCTCCAAACACGACGAGTTGAGTTTTTACCAAAAAGTTATATTTTGGTTTCATCTGACATTCTCCCAATCTTTTTCTGGATCATCCAAATGCTCTCTAGCAAACTTCAGACGGGCCTGGACATGTACTGGCTTAAGCAGGGGGACACGTCTGGCACTGCAGGATTTGAGTCCCTGACGGCGTAGTGTGTTACTGATGGTAGGCTTTGTTACTTTGGTCCCAGCTCTCTGCAGGTCATTCACTAGGTCCCCCCGTGTGGTTCTGGGATTTTTGCTCACCGTTCTTGTGATCATTTTGACACTACGGGGTGAGATCTTGCGTGGAGACCCAGATCAAGGGAGATTATCAGTGGTCTTGTATGTCTTCCATTTCCTAATAATTGCTCCCACAGTTGATTTTTTTCAAACCATGCTGCTTACCTATTGCAGATTCAGTCTTCCCAGCCTGGTGCAGGTCTACAATTTTGTTTCTGGTGTTCTTTGACAGCTCTTTGGTCTTGGCCATAGTGGAGTTTGGAGTGTGACTGTTTGAGGTTGTGGACGGGTGTCTTTTATACTGATAACAAGTTCAAACAGGTGCCATTAATACAGGTAACAAGTGGAGGACAGAGGAGCCTCTTAAAGAAAAAGTTACAGGTCTGTGAGAGCCAGAAATCTTGCTTGTTTGTGGGTGACCAAATCCTTATTTTCCACCATAATTTGCAAATAAATTCATTAAAAATCCTACAATGTGATTTTCTGGATATTTTTTCTCATTTTGTCTGTCATAGTTGAAGTGTACCTATGATGAAAATTACAGGCCTCTCATCTTTTTAAGTGGGAGAACTTGCACAATTTGGTGGCTGACAAAATACTTTTTTTCCCCCACTGTATATGGATATATATATTTAACAAAAAAATATATGGGGGATTGGAAATATGCAGACAATTACATTGATGGAACCAATTTTCTTTCCGAAATATTAAGCTGAAATAAAATTTCAAAAAATAAAAAAAACAGTTTGGGCCGCCTAATTTGCCAGAATTTTACGTAATTATGACATAACATTGAAGGTTGTGCAATGTAACAGGAATATTTAGACTTATGGATGCCACCCGTATTTCACTGAAAGAATCAACGTCTTGTTTTCGAGATGATAGTTTCCGGCTCGTCTGAGCGAAGGTAGGCACCAGCAGGCTCGTAAGCATTCATTCAAACAGCACTTTCGTGCATTTTGCCAGCAGCTCTTTGCTGTGCTTCAAGCATTGTGCTGTTTATGACTTCAAGCCCATCAACTCCCGAGATTAGTTTGGTGTAACCGATGTGAAATGGCGAGCTAGTTAGCGGGGTGCGCTAATAGCGTTTCAAACATCACTCGCTCTGAGACTTGGAGTAGTTGTTCCCCTTGCTCTGCATGGGTAACGCTGCTTCGAGGGTGGCTGTTGTCGATGTGTTCCTGGTTCGAGCCCAGGTAGGGGTGAGGAGAGGGACGGAAGCTATACTGTTACACTGGCAATACTAAAGTGCCTATAAGAACATCCAATAGTCAAAGGTATAGGAAATACAAATGGTAGAGAGATAAATAGTCCTATGACTAAATAGTTCCTATAATAACTACAACCTAAAACTTCTTCCCTGGTAATATTGAAGACTCATGTTTAAGGGAACCACCAGCTTTCATATGTTCTGAGCAAGGAACTTAAACGTTAGCTTTCTTACATTGCACATATAGCACTTTTACTTTCTTCTCCAACACTTTGTTTTTTGTTTTTTCATTATTTAAACCAAACTGAACATGTTTCATTATTTATTTGAGGCTAAATAGATTTTATTGGTTTATTATATTAAGTTAAAATAAGTGTTCATTCAGTATTGTTGTAATTGTCATTATTACAAATAAAAATAAATCGGACGATTAATCGGTATCTGCTTTTTTTGGGTCCTCCAATAATCAGTATCGGCGTTGAAAAATCATAATTGGTCGACCTCTAGAGTGTTTGTGTGTGTTTGTGTGTGTGTGTGTGTGTGTGTGTGTGTGTGTGTGTGTGTGTGTGTGTGTGTGTGTGTGTGTGTGTGTATGTATATATATGTATATATACCACCAGCTATATACAGTTGAAGTCGGAAGTTTACAGGCACTTAGGTTGGAGTCATTAAAACTCGTTTTTCAACCACTCCACAAATTCCGTGTTAACAAACTATAGTTTTGGGAAGTCGGTTAGGACATCTACTGTGTTCACAAGTAATTTTTCCAACAATTGTTTACAGATAGATTATTCCATTTATAATTCACTGTATCACAATTCCAGTGGGTCAGAAGTTTACATACACTAAGTTAACTGTGCCTCTAAACAGCTTGGAAAATTCCAGAAAATGATGTCATGGCTTTATAAGCTTCTGATATGCTAATTGACATAATTTGAGTCAATTGGAGGTGTACCTGTGGATGTATTTCAAGGCCTACCTTCAAACTCAGTGCCTCTTTGCTTGACATAATGGGAAAATCAAAAGAAATTAGCCAAGACCTCCACAAGTCTGGTTCATCCCTTGGAGCAATTTCCAAACGTACCACGTTCATCTGTACAAATATTAGTACCAAGTATAAACACCATGGGACCACACAGCCGTCATACCGCTCGGGAAGGAGACGCGTTCTGTCTCCAAGAGATGAATGTACTTTGATGCGACAAGTGCAAATCAATCCCAGAACAACAGCAAATTACCTTGTGAAGATGCTGGATGACACAGGTACAAAAGTATCTATATCCACAGTATAAAATGAGTCCTATATCGACATAACTTGAAATGCTGCTCAGCAAGGAAGAAGCCACTGCTCCAAAACCGCATAAAAAAGCCAGACTACAGTTTGCAACTGCACATGGGGACAAAGATCAAACTTTTTAGAGAAATGTCCTCTGGTCTGATGAAACAAAAATAGAACTGTTTGGCCGTAATGACCATCATTATGTTTGGAGGAAAAAGGGGAACGCTTGCAAGCCAAAGAACACCATCCCAACTGTGAAGCACGGGGTGGCAGCATCATGTTGTGGGGGTGCTTTGCTGCAGGAGGGACTGGTGCACTTCCCAAAATAGATGGCATCGTGAGTTAGTAAAATGATGTGGATATATTGAAGCAACATCTCAAGACATCAGTCAGGAAGTAGAGTCAGAAGTTTACATACAATGTATTGGCCACTCCAATACATTGACTTTGTTGTCCTTAAGCCATTTTGCCACAACTTTGGCAGTATGCTTGGGGGTCATGGACACAAAGCCCTGACCTCAATCCTATAGAAAATATTTGGGCAGAACTGAAAAAGCATGTGCGAGCAAGGAGGCCAACAAACCTGACTCAGTTACATCAGCTCTGTCAGGCAGAATGGGACAAAATTCACCCAACTTATTGTGGGAAGCTTGTGGAAGGCTACCCGGAACGTTTGACCCAAGTTAAACAATTAAGGCATTGTTTCCAAATAATAATTGAGTGTATTGGAACTTCTGACTCACTGGGAATGTGATGAACGATTTAAAAGCTGAAATAAATCATTCTCTCTACTATCATTCTGACATTTCACATTCTTAAAATAAAGTGGTGATCCTAACTGACCTAAGACAGGGACTTTTTACTAGGATTAAAGTATGCTCTTTCTTTTTTATGGCGGTTTTGGAGCAGTGGCTTCTTCCTTGCTGAGCGGCCTTTCAGGTTATGTCGCTATAGGACTTGTTTTACTGTGGATACTTTTGTACCTGTATCCGCCAGCATCTTCACAAGGTCCTTTGCTGTTGTTCTGGGATTGATTTGCACTTTTCTCACCAAAGTACGTTAATCTCTAGGAGACAGAACACGTCTCCTTCCTGAGCGGTATGACGGCTGCGTGGTCCCATGGTGTTTATACTTGCGTACTATTGTTTGTACAGATGAACGTGGTACCTTCAGGCGTTTAAAAAATTTCTCCCAAGGATGAACCAGACTTGTGGAGGGCTACCATTTTTTAACTGATGTCTTTGCTGATTTCTTTTGATTTTCCCATGATGTCAAGTGAAGAGGCACTGAGTTTGAAGGTATGCCTTGAAATACATCAACAGGTACACCTCCAAATTATGTCAATTAGCCTATCAGTAGCTTCTAAAGCCATGACATAATTTTCTGGAATTGTCCAAGCTGTTTAAAGGCACAGTCAACTTAGTGTATGTAAACTTGTAATCCATTGGAATTGTGATACAGTGAATTAGAAGTGAAATAATCTGTCTGCAAACAATTGTTGGAAAAATTACTTATGTCATGCACAAAGTAGTTGTCCTAACCGAATTGCCAAAACTATAGTTCGTTAACAAGAAATTTGTGGAATGGTTGAAGAATTAGTTTTAATGACTCCAACCTAAGTGTATGTGAACTTCCGACTTCAACTGTATGTGTGTGTGTATATATATATATATATATAGTAGGCCTTAATAATACATGCTTTAATGAAGGAGTGTGTCACACAAGTGTTTTCATCGAGCAAAACTGTCTTTCTTCATGTCTGTTTTAGTTCTTTGTCTTCTGTATTGTTTTCTGGTGCTTGGCAATATCACTTTTGTTTTGGCTCTTCTTTATGTTTTGTGAGGTTGCCTTTGTCCTCCATGCCTCAAAAAAGTCTTTCAAAAATAATTCTACCACAACACAAAGGCACAGTTAGTCACACTCAAGGTTAATGTAACAGATTAGTTTACGGGTAAAATGAAAAACTGCCATTTACTCCAGAAGCTAAGGCTACAGGATGTCAAACAATTTCTATTTATTTTATAATGATTCTCGTCGGTGACACGTTAGGCCTGTCGGAGGCCCATATTACAAAGAGTGAATTATCTTCATGCCTGTGCATGTTTGTGTGTGTGTGTGTGTACTGGCAGTATTTCTGTGTGTGTGCACGTTCAGTATTGGAGAAGAAGAGATGAAATATTATTAGTGTGGGATTTCATATATGAGCTGCTGTTCCATCACTTTTAGCATGCTGAATCATTTTTTCATTTATTGATATTTGCCTGTATGCTAATGTCCAGCTGAAAAGCAGTACTGGATGTTTTTCTGTGAGTACTTTCAGTATTACACACAGGTTGTGATGCTGTTTTAAACTGGTTTTGATGTTGTTGTATTTTTTACACACATACAAAACATGTCGTAGAAACTGCTTAACTTTAAATTGTTTTGTGCAGTTTAAACTGTTAAGTACATAGGATGTTCGGAGTTGTTGACGGTGCAACTTTGGCCTTAAGCGACAATGTTAGATAAAGCAGTCAATACCGAGGCAGCATTATAGACAAAGATTGTCTCCCTCGTGGTGCTTGTAAAGCAAAATGGAGCAATCTCTGTAGAGTAGCCGTCACATTCCAGGTGAACAACACCGTTAATATAAGAAACTCTAATAACACAAACATACCCCCCGGGAAGAACTTGTTCAAGCTTCTATTTTCCCTCTGTTTCTCTGCCTCTTTCTTTCCCTCTCATATACAAAACAAATCCTCTATTTCTGTTAGAATTGAGGCATGACCCTCTCTTCCTTTTGTGATTTCTAAGCAGTAGCCAAGATACTGTATGTTAAGGCTATGTTTCAGGGCCCTGTATGGGTCCTATATCTGCCTGTATCTGGGTAGTAGGTCTATTTCATGGGGAGGTCTGTAGGACCAATGGCTTTGCTTGGTTTGTTGAATCTGCTGCTACTGTTGATGTTTAAAGTGGTGGGACCAACAAGGCATGCCAATTAACCTTGGAGAAGGAACTGCCTGGTCATGAATCTTCCCAATGTTAATTGTGCTCACGAGGCAATTTTTTGGGGGCATAAATGTTTTATTCACCGATACAACATGTGAGGTACGACACCTGGATATACAGTCAGCCTTTTTATCACTGCCCAACTATTTGTACCAACCAAAATATTTTCTTTGATTACTGCACCTCATTATCTGATGGTAAAAATAGTCAGCTTTGTCTTAAAATTTTCTGAAAGTAAAGACAGCCCTGTCTTGTTCTAGTAGTTATAATGATCAAAGACCCTTAAATCAATGACTCTGTCAGTGACTGCTTGTGCATCTGAATTAGTACCTGTACTGAGCCCCATTAAAAGAGTTCCATTGCACTCTTTGGTCCTCAAATTAAAATAAAGTCTTGACTCATGGAATCTGTAGACAGGAAAAGTCTTCATGTCTGATAAATGGGCTGACTACCCAGCTGATTTCAACAGTCCCTCTAATTTCGCTCTCTCCTTAACTTCAACTCTCCTCTCTCCTTTATTCCCCCCTCTCTCCATTTTCTTTATCCCTCTCCTCTCCATTTTTTCTCTTCTTCCTCTCTCTCTCTTCTCTGCCCTCTCCGCTGTACTGATCCTTCCTGACCACGCTGGAATACTCCAGGGGAGAAAATCTCCATCCCATGTCTAACACTTCCAATCCTGACTGTGTTATTACACGTGTCGCTAGGACAACAGTGACTCATCCTCTATTATGATCCGTGTTACATTAAAGCTCTTTCTTTGTTTTTTGTCAGAGGTTTGTCCCCCCAAAATACAAATTGGTAAAGTCTGTTCAAGTGTGCAATAAGAGCAGTGTTTTTACTCGCTGCTTGTTGAGACTTAGAGAGAAAGTGGAGCAGGGAGCCAGCCCAACGGGGACAGTGGATTGCAAGCTTATTCTGTGACAGAGTAATTGCTCTATACGATTTATCAGCCAAGGGGATGAAATATTTAAAGGCATCTCGCTGCAGAGAAACTTGAAAGGGAAAAGCACACTACTGTGTATGTGTTGTGAACGATTGTAGTTAGTCTCATCAATAGGAAAATAGCCTAACTTAATTTATAGTGTTGTCACGATACTGATATCAGGTTTACTCAATACCAAAACGATACACAAATGATACCACAGCAAGAAAAGAAGGCATATTAGCCAAAGTCACAGAATGGCACTTGATCCAGACAGATAAACTCAGCTAATGCTCTGTTCAATCGTTGGGCATCTTTTGAGTTCAATACCATTACATTATATCTTTTTGCCTTCAGAAGGTATTCACACCGTATTCACACATTTTGCTTTGTTACAGCCTGAATTAAAAATGGATTACAATGACATTTTGTGTCACTGGTCTACACACAGTACCCCATAATGTCAAAGTGAAATCATGTTTTATGACAAGTCACATAAAAAACAAGTCACAAGTCAAATCAATACAGCAAGTCACTACAAAGATACAGGCGTCCTTCCTAACTCAGTTGCCGAAGAAGAAGGAAACTGCTCAGGAATTTCACTGAGGTCAATGGTGACTTTAAAACAGTTACAGAGTTTAAATGGCTGTGGTAGGAGAAAAATGAGGATGGATCAACAACATTGTAGTTTCTCAAAAATACTAACCTAAATGACAGTGAGAAAAGGAGGAAGCCTGTACAGAATAAAAACATTCCAAAACATGGATACTGTTTGCAACAAGGTACTAAAGTAAAACAGCAAAACATGTGGCAAATAAATTAACTTTATGTCCTGAATACAAAGTGTTATGTTTGGGGCAAACACAACACATCACTGAGTACAACTCTTCATATTTTCAAGCATGGTGGGGGCTGCATCATGTTATGGGTATTCTTGTCATCGTCAAGGACTAGGGAGTTTTTTTAAATAAAAAGACGCGGAATAGAACTAAGCACAGGCAAAATCCGAGAGGAAAATATGGCTGTCTGCTTTGCAACAGACACTGGGACTCAAATTCACCTTTCAGCAGGACAATAACCTAAAACACAAAGCCAAATATATACTGGATTGCTTATCAAGAAGACAGTGAATGTTCCTGAGTGGCCTTGTTACGGTTTTGACTTAAATGGACTTGAAAATCTATGGCAAGGCATGAAAATGGGTGTCTGGTATTGATCAACAACCAATTTTGTCTGAGCTTGAATAATGTGCAAAATTATTTAATATTGTGCAATCCGGGTGCGAAAAGCTCTTAAAGACTTACCCAGAAAGACTCACAGCTGTAATCACTGCCAAAGGTGATTCTAACATACATTGACTCAGGAGTGTGAATAGTTATGGAAATGAGATATTACTGTTTTTCATTTTCTAAACATTTGCAAACATTTCTAAAAATATTTTTTCACTTTGTCATTATGGGGTATTGTGTGTAGATTGGTGAGAAAAAAAGTATTTAATACATTTTTAGTTCAGGCTGTAACACAAGAAAAAGTGGAATAAGTCAAGAGGGCACTGAAGACACTGTATGCATTAACAAATCAATTATAGAAGCATACAATCACTTTGACTTTGTTTTTACCAATCAAACTGAATAACGTAATGGTAATTCGAATGGGCAATCTCTCTTGATTAACAGGGTGAATCAAGATGTAGCTTGGCCTATCCACAATATAGGTGAAGGCATATTCAATATGAGTGTGTGCATGCAGTGAGTTATTAAGCTTGTTTTGGCTGATTTCACGGGCCTACTGATGACAAACAATCTGTTTCCCATCCATTTGGGACTAAACAACCTTTAACCAGTAATGATGTCATTCACAAGGCAAGAGCGGCGTGGCCCATCGGAGCACAGTCAGACTGTTCGCTGGGGCAATAGATAATCTTTGGGAGAGATGTGAGAGAGACCGAATAAGTGAATTAATCAAGTTTTTGGTGGCAGTCAGCTTTGAAATCAGCATATTTAGAGTTATGGTTTGCATATTATCACAAACTATATACTAGGGTAGTGAATTGATGTTAGCTTTAGCTGTCAGCTAACAGGGAAAGTTAGCCTACAAAACTGGAAGCTACCGGTATCATCTTCAATTGTAAAGTGTTCTAGCCTGTAAGGACGTTGTTTTTGCAAACAGTAATTATCAGTTTCCAAATTTCTACATGCTGTGTGGCATTATTCAGGTGTGTTAACTCTGTGCAACTTCAGCATGAGTGGGGAGCTAACATGATGCAGCCCAGACTCCCAGTGCAGGCTAGCAGTGAGTAAGTGGAGCAGCCACAGTGCGCGTTATAACAAGGGATTGGCTGTGCTGATAGACAGGCTTGATCCATGAGACACATCTGACAGAAATCGAGTACCGAACCATTTTTTAAAGGTTCGAGCATCGTAAAAGAACAGAAGTTTCATTATACCATGCAACACTATCATTTATCACTTAGCTGTTAAAGGGTAGGTAGCATAAATGTAACCACATGTAACATATGGATTTGAATTATTATTTGCATCAAAAGTCCCAATGCAAAGTTACACCTCACTAGAAATACATAACGCCATCTAACCAGTTAAATGCATATAACAAACATTCTTTATCTTAGCCAGCAAGCTAGCCAGCCAGCTAACGTTAGTTATTTAGCCAACAAGCTATTAGCCTAGCCAATCACCACAAACATAACTAGCACAACACTGGCGAGGGAGAGTGAGGGAAATCCAATAGCCATATTATCAAAAAATAATTAAAAAAATAGATAGATTACAGATATCAGTCAGCTAGCCTCTAGCACTAAGCCAGGGTGGAAAAGATACGAAACTCTCATAGCCTACTTCACAGAGAACATGCTGAAAATAGACTGGGTACTACACAATTAGAGCAAGCAGGTGTGATTTTCTAGTTCATTTTTTTACCCACGGCAAGAAGGCACCAGCCTGCCATGCTAACGGGTTCCCACTACATAACACAGCCACAAAGTCTGAAGAGCATGAATCAAATCACATTTTATTGGTCACATGCACATGGTTAGCAGATGTTAATGCAAGTGTAGCAAAATGCTTGTGCTTCTAGTTCTGACAGTGCAGTATCAGTATCTAACAAATAATCTAACAAATTCACAACTACCTTATACACACAAACGTAAAGGAATGAATAAGGATATGTACATATAGATATATGGATGAGAATGCAGCATGGCCGCACGTTCATTGTTTACATCACACTGCCTCATGATTGGTGGATTGTAGTTTGCCACCGCCAACACTTGGTCTGAAATGTAATTACATGCTAGCTAACATTAGCTAGATTGGGCTAGCTCCTGAGCTAGCATACGAACTCGGTAGCGCAGAGTAGATTCTCCATATGATGTT
The DNA here is from genome assembly GCF_036934945.1 of Oncorhynchus masou masou. Lineage (NCBI taxonomy): Eukaryota > Metazoa > Chordata > Actinopteri > Salmoniformes > Salmonidae > Oncorhynchus > Oncorhynchus masou. The sequence continues at coordinate 19,709,919 of NC_088244.1, forward strand.
GAGAAATAGTGCATTGTGGGTAGTTTAGACGATTTCCAGAAATAAATTAATAAAAACGTAATAACCCCAAAACATAAATATGTTTGTACTTGTAGGAAACCAGATTGTGACTACAACTAAGTTACTAAGTCTTTCACCACATTGTGTTACATTGGTGAGTAAAAACTCATGCTTTCTACCCTATAAACATGTGGACAGAGAGCATGCTTTAAAGGGACATTTAAAAAAAATGTCAACTTCATATTCCTAATTTCCAGCACCACCCTAGGATTTAGCTTCTCTCTCCCTCAGCCTGCAGAGCTCAGGGCTGCCTGGTCTGGCTCAAGATATACTGTAGGCTCAATCTCCCTCTGTCTCACTCTCTCTCTCTGTAATTCTATGCATCTCTCTATCCCGTTCTGCCACATCTGGTCTCTTGGCCCTACCCAGGGGAGGACAGCTCCTGCTCAGCCCAGTCCAAGCTCTTCTCTGTCCTGGTACCCCAATGGTTGAACCTACTTACCCCTGAAGCTAGGACAGCAGAGTCCCTGCCCATCTTCCGAAAACATCTACCTCTTTAAACACAAACTGAACAGTATCAGCACCCCCTCCCCACCCCCAAAAAACAACAATTAAACTAAATAACTAAAAATCCCCCTTTCCAGCTCTGACTTTGCTGATAGCTGTTTTATTGTGAAAAATGTTCTTATGATGACTGGGATATGTGGTTTTCCCACCTAGCTATCTTAATAAGATGAATACACTAACTGTAAGTCACTCTGTATCAGAGCATTTGCTAAATGACTAATATGTAAAAATGTCTCCCTCTTGCTCTCTCTCCCTCCCTCATTATGCTCTTTCTCTATTTCACTCAGTTTAATCATAATATTTGTTGTAATATTTTGCCTGGCTTTACTGGAGGATGACATTTAAATTCTAACCAGCTGTGTAGTGCTTGTTTTAGAAAATGAAATACTTTTTGAATAAGTTTTCATTTTAAATTAACTGAACATTTTATGTTGTAATCTGGATAAAGACAATTTATGAACAGCGGGTGAGTCATTCTTACTAATCTGCTGGAGAACCAGTTTTGGGTTTAAGTATAACTTTTGTATGACTGAAGCTTTCAGTGCGAGATTTTAATAATGTTTGTCACCCAAACTCATATTCATTTTTATATAATAATCATGTCTTATTTTGCCTGGCTTGCCATTCCAAATAAAATGTTGTTGTTTTTTCTTCTCATATAATTAGAAAAACGAGTCGTCTGGAGTAGGCAGCAATATATGTAAACTGTGATATGACTAAAGAGTTAATCAGTGTAATTTTACCATAAATAGACAGGTATTTATCTCACCATAGTTGCAAGATCTTGTCTATTTTTGCCAAATTTCTATTGAAAGTTGTTGTAGTGTGTATATTTATTTAGGGATATGAATACCAATTATGTCTACTTAACTATCAGACCATTTCAATGGTAAACTACAGGGTAATGTAAAAGTTGTATATTTTAACGATCCAATACGTAATATACAGAATTAGGCTTTTGTTCTGAGAGGAAAGAGACATGATTTAGATCATAAATAAGATTTCAGGGATCCAGATTGCAGAGGTAAGACAACTAGAGTCCTCAGCATATGTTGACACTAGGTTTTAACCCCTTGATATTATTGTTAGATCTGACTTTAATAGCTAACATTTCGATGGCCATAATAAATAGATATGGGGACAGTGGACAACCTTGCTTAACTCCACTTGACAGTTTAATACACTGCACCAAATACCCTAGTTTCAGACCCCCAATTATCCTTACACCTCTGGGACCGGTTGCACCAGTTGCACGTAAAGAAAGATGATCTTAAATGCTAGGTCAGGCGTAGCTACGTCCAAATTTGTGATCAGAATTTACACCTGTTGCACCAACCAAAAATAAGATTAGTTGTAAGCAATGTGTATTCATGAGATTTGATGCTTCGTAATGATAGTGGCTAGGATAGTGGCTATTCACTGAATCTCTGTTTGGATTGTGTTACAGTTAGGCTAGAAAAATCTTAGCTATGTTGAGTTGAGTGCTCATGATGATAATCTTTACTCTAGTTTACTCATTAGCACTAATAAGAACATTTTTCTTGCATGTCAGACTATCTAGCCTAGTATAAAAAGGGGATTTGTTTGCAATTCACTGGCATATAGCCTATATCCAGACCAAAAGCCCTCGACTTGTCTCATAATTAATGTGAATTTGTAGGATATATTTGGTTGTTTGATCTCTGGCTGGGCTAACAAGGGAAGGTAGGAGCTCATCTATTTGTTTGCTGATCCATCACTGATCAGACACATAAAGTATGTTATAATGTAGCTTAAATTAAGTGTATTTTGCTATTGACTCTCGAGACTCATTCTTTAAAAAAATACGAGTTTTAATATCACATGCACAGGTACAGTAAAAAGCCTTTCTTGCAATCTCTAACCCCAGCAATGGCTTAATCAATAACAATGTAATACTAAAAATAACAAGGTAGAACAAAAACACAATAAGAAATAAAAAAGAACACTATTAAGTAAGCATACTATTTACAGGGTCAGTTCCAGTACCATAGTTACAATGTGCAGGGACACTTGCTTGATAGAGGTAGATATGTATACTGTAAGGGTAAGGTGACTAGGCATCAGGATATATGATAAACAGAGTAGCAGCAGCATAAATCATGATTGTACGTGAGTGGGTGTGTGTAGAGGCAGTATAAATGTATATTGCCTTTGGAAAATATTCAGACCCGTTGACTTTTTTCCACATTTTGTTACGTTACAGCCGTGTTCTAAAATTATTAAATCGTTTTTTCCCCTTGTCAATCTACACACAATACCCCATAATGACAAAGCAGACTTGTCCCGAAGCCACTCCTGCGTTGTCTTGGCTGTGTGCTGTTGGAAAGTGAACCCAGTCTGAAGTTCTGAGCGCTCTGGAGCAGGTTTTCATCAATGATCTCTCTGTACTTTGATCCGTTCATCTTTGCCTCGTTCCTGACTAGTCTCCAAGTCTCTGCTGCTGAAAGACATACCCACACCATGATGCTGCCACCATCATGCTTCATTGTAGGGATGATACCAGGTTTCCTCTGGACGTGATTCTTGGTTGTTCAGGCAAAATAGTTAAATATTGGTTTCATCAGATCAGAGAATCTTGTTTCTAATGCTCTGAGAGTCTTTAGGTGCCTTTTGGCAAACTCCAAGTGGGTTGTCATGTACCTTTTACTGAGGAGTGACTTCTGCCTGGCCACTTTACCATAAAGGCCTGATTGGTGGAATGTTGCAGAGATGGTTGTCCTTCTGGAAGGTTCTCCCATCTCCACAGAGGAACTCTGGAGCTCGGTCAGAGTGGCCATCGGGTTTGGCTGGGCGGCCAGCTCTAGGAAGAGTCTTGGTGGTTCCAAACTTCTAGGCCACTGTGTTCTTGTGGTCCTTCAATGTTGCAGACATTTTTGTACCCTTGTCCAGATCTATTTTTGTACCCTTGTCCAGATCTATTTTTGTACCCTTGTCCAGATCTGTGCTCGACAGAATCCTGTCTTGGAGCTCTACAGCCAATTTCTTCGACTTCACGGCTTGGTTTTTGCTCTGACATGCACTGTCAACTGTGGGATCTTATATAGATAGGTGTGTGCCTTTCCAAATCATATCCAATCAATTGAATTTACCACAGGCTGACTCCAATCAAGTTGTAGAAACAGCTCAAGGATGATCAATGGAAACATGATGCACCTGAGCTCAATTTCAAGTCTCATAGCAAAGCGTCTGAATACTTATGTAAATAAGTTATTTCTGTTTTTAAAAATAAATTTGCAAAAATGTCTAAACCTGTTTTCGCTTTGTCATTATGGGATATTGTGTAGATTGCTTAGGAAAGTGTTTTATTTAATACATTTTAGGTACTGAAGGAAGAGACTATTTATGTCTGTAATAAAGCCCTTTGGTGGGGAAAAGTAATTCTGATTGGCTGGGCATGGCTCCCCAGTGGGTGGGCCTATATCTGGCTCTCCCAGGCCCACCCATGGCTGCGCCCCTACACACTCATGCGAAATCCATAGATTAGGATCTAATAAGTGTATTTCAATTGACTGATTTCCCTCTATGAACTGTAACTTTGTAAAGTCTTTGACATTTTTTGTTGCTTTTATGTTTTTGTTCAGTATATATGTGTTGGATTATCAGTGTGCATAGTATGTAGGGCCTTGTGAGTGTGCATAGAGACAGTGCAGAAATACAAAGATCAACTCAGATAGTCCATATAGCCATTTTGTTAGCTATTATGGATATTTTCTATGTGTATCATAATGGTTATCCCAATGTAACTCCCTACGTCAGCTCCCTACTAGGCATAAAATATCCACTCAGGAGTAGCTCATAGAAGGGCTTACACCCAGGTGATGCAACAGGTATCATTTTTAGGTCCAGCATAGAGCATATTTCACGCCGGACGTTGATCTATGACCCACTTACAACCAACTGGTGCAACCGGCCCCTGAAGACTCCAGCCACTTCCATGCCAGTCGGAAGAACTTATGTGATTTATCTCTGAATCTTCCAAAGCTGGTTTCTCCACCGACTGTTGGATAAGGGGATCCATAGGGTGTTAACAACGCTCGGTGGACGCAATGTGTCCAGTCTGAGACATGGCGTTCATTTATCCTGACATGCACACCTCACCATTGTCACAGCCTCTGTTATAAAAACGTTTGTAAAAAGACGTGTATGACATAAGTAGAAAATATATTCCCCAACCCTCTTCCAAAAAGAGTAAGGAAATAACAAAACTAAAACTTCCAAGCTCTTCTCACAGCCAAGTCAACTGTGATAGAAGTCAGTATTTGACATGTCTGAGGACCATGTCAGACGTCAGGAGATGACGTGGAAACTGGCCACAAGGGGCAACTATGAGCACTGCTACTTTCAAGTAGGTTTGGGTTTTGCGAGGGTGTTGTGGACCGGGATGGGAAATGGGCATAAGCATCTGCCTCCTGGTACCAAAGGTTGCATGTTTGAATCTAGCGATAGAGTTTTTGAATTTTTGTTTTAAGCCTATTCCAAACCTTGAGCCTTACCTTACAAATTCTAAATTAATGTCTAAACTTAACCTTAAACAGTTTGACATTTTACGTTTGGAACAACTTTGAAATGTTACGTTTGAGAAACATGGGTGAATGTCTAATTTAAGTCCGAACTCAGGTGATTGTGTGTGGTCTATTGCATCAGACGTTATGGTAGGGCTGCCGTGGACATGGATGGTTGCTACGGTTTTCGTTCTGACAGAGCTTTTATTCCCAATTAAGCGAGCTTGGCCCTTCATTTCCGGTTTGCTGACACAACCCGGTCCTCAAACTCAGGGCAGCGCCAGGGTGGGGAGGTTATTAAAAATTCATCCTGGTCTTCTGAGTCTGTCTACACATCAGACCTCATGTGTTCAGTTCCCTCCGCAAATCACTACTTCTCTTCAGCAAAGAGTTATTTTGACCGACGGAACAGAGCCTGTGAAATCACAGGAGACAATAAGTAATTCTGCCCAGTAAACAAATGGTCTTGAACACTGGAATCTCAAAGCTAAAAACGCTCACACTAAAATGTGTATGGATTTCTTTACATTTATAAACAAACCTGTCTCTTTTTTATGTCCTATTCCTTTGCTCTGTCTGGGGTGTCAAGTATTTTGCCTGTCTTTCTGTCCAATACTGATGTGCAGCTGCATCTGAGGAGTCAGTGTGGTGTATTAGCAATGGTAATATGCATCAAAATCCTCGAGAACATTGTAAGATGTAGAACTGTTAGTCAGTCCATGTCTTTCTGGGATGGCTCACCTTCAAACTCTGCCATGCTCCACTCTCCATCTGTCTACCTTAATTCAGCTGACTGACCAGCAGACAGTACGCGGGTGTTGTGTGGTCTGTTCTTCCTGAGACATGACAAAGAAAAAACATGAAATTAAGTTTATGCATGATATTCACAAATGATCTTTGAAAGACCGGGACCTGAAAAGGGCCGTTTCTTTTTTTGCTGAGTTTATATACCCTGTTTCTTACAAATTTCATGCTGTCCAATCTCTACAACTCCCGTACGGACTCGGGAGTGGCAAAGGTTGAGAGCCATCAACGAAAATGTTGTTGAGCAAACTCACAACAAAAGGTTTGTGTGACAATTTTATTGAGCAATCCTGTTGCAGCTGGTTGCCTTACAATTGTACATCGTATCAACATATATTTTTTTGTGTGTGGGAGCTCATGGGAAAGCTCTGGATGTCCTTTAATGTTCGGGGCTTCTGTTTCGTCATCACGTTCTGTAGAGGTTATATATAGCCTCTACGCTGTGCTGAAAGCAGGATCACTGGAACTAAAAGTATGGATCTCTGATGAATGGGACTACAAGGCTTATGATAGATAAATTGGGCTTGTGGATAGGAAACTGACATGTGAGGACAGGTTGTGCTCTGAATGATGTCCCCTTATTGGGGTTAATCAGGTCCCCTTTCATGGCCACCGGAATAGAGTGTGTGTGTTTGCGTGTTTACATTTGTGCGTGTGTGTGCATTTGCATGCATCTGTCTGGCTGCTCTCGTATTTCCCTAGCAGGTGTCCATCATGTGAGAGCCACTCCAACAGCTGCATCGCCACAAAGAGCACGTTCCTGGATGACCAATGTTCAAATACAACCTGCTTTACCGGCTACAAAATGTTTCCTTATGTAATACTGTATAAAGGACACCGACACTGTGCTTAGAGAAGCAATTATAGCTCACCTTACTGAACATCTTTAAACATGCAGATGTTCTGACAGCTGTTCAAGTGGTGTTTTCAACTTGTTTTTTCTTAGCGTTTGATCTAAATCAGTGAGGACATTGCCAATGGCTTCTCAGAGCACCTTGATAATAATACAAGGTTACACACATTAACACGTTTATGTAAGTATTGCTGGAGTGCTGCTATGGCCTTCAGTCGCTCTCTGTCTGGCTGGAATCTACAGGGTTGCTGCTATAATGATGAACCTACCATCAGGACACTCTCAACTGGTCGTTGAGAGGTAGACTCAACTGGTCGTTGAGAGGTAGACTCAACTGGTCGTTGAGAGGTAGACTCAACTGGTCGTTGAGAGGTAGACTCAACTGGTCGTTGAGAGGTAGACTCAACTGGTCGTTGAGAGGTAGACTCAACTGGTCGTTGAGAGGTAGACTCAACTGGTCGTTGAGATTGAATTATGTGGCCTAGAAAGAACTATGGTTGTTCATGTACTGAAGGAATTAAATGGAATGTTTTTGTCTTTTGATGCGGTGTAAGAGTTTCATGGATATTTAAAAAATATATATATATTAAGTCTCCATTAAAAGTAATATTTTGTATTCCTGACTGATCCCTGACCACATATTCACCGTGTCACTCTGAGGAGAACTGGAGTGTTTTGTAATGTGCGTCTTGCTCAATGGTGGGAATTTGTCATGCTAACTGTGACGTCCTGTGACAGTCTATTAGCGTTGTATTGAGCCCACAGCACTATACAGCACTACACACTGCTGCCCTTAAGGACTAGCAGCAGGAAGGAGGGCTCAGGGAACCACAGCACCGTGAGCAGGGTTGTGCTCACAATAACGAGACTCGACTATCAAGCCTGATCACTTAACAGCATTAGGAACTCCGTCTAGTCATGGCTGGTGGCGTTTAAATTCCCACCCAGGGAAGAGTGAATGTTGTCATATGTCTAAACGCATCTACAGCAGGGGGGTGCAACTCAATATTAGGAAGGAGTTGCTAATGTTTGGTATACTCAGTGTATATCATTTACATTTTTTGGAGGGGGGTGATTGTGTTTAAAAAAACCTCCAGGCCTCTCTTGAATGTCTAAAACCAGATAGAAAGTATGGAGACATTATAATGGACCCATAGAACTGCCCTTTTCCCGGCTCGCAAATCGATTTTGACGAACAAATCGGTCCCAAACAATGATGTGCTGCCCTCTGTTGGATTTAGAAATCCCGATGTGGTCCTCGAGCCGAAAAGTTTGCCCACCCCAGGTCTACAGCCTCTAAGGATAATGTAATAGAGGGTATGTAATGGAACCTGAATACAGACATGCTAAGCAGTATATTTTAAGGAGTGTTTTGAAATGTTTTCTAAATGGTACGGTGAAGATGGGGTATTAACTTGAGGCGAAGGGAGGGTTGAAGGGTGTGATAGCTGTAAATGTGTCCTTTTTGTGGTGATGAAAAGAAGTGCAGATGCCAATTGACTTTCACAGTTGTAACATCCTGAGATGTGATCAGGTGTGACATCAATCTTGTTTTCCAAAAGGCCCAGGATGAAACACACACACACGCTCATGCACACACACACACGCTCATGCGCACACACACACACACACACACACACATGCGCACACACACTCATACAGTGCATTGGGAAAGTATTCAGACCCTTCCACATTTTGTTACATTACAGCCTTATTCTAAAATGGATACAATTAAAATGTTCCTCATCAATCTACACATAATGATCAACCGAAAACAGGTTTAGACATTTTTGCAAATGTATTAATAATAAAAACAAAAATACCTTGTTTCCAGAAGTATTCAGATCCTTTGCTATGAGACGTGAAATTGAGTTCAGGTACATCCTGTTTCCATTTATCATCCTTCAGATGTTTCTTCAACTTGGAGTCCGTCTGAGATAAATTCAATTGATTGGGCATGATTTGGAAAGGCACACACCTGTCTATATAAGGTCCCACAGTTGACCGTGCACGTCAGAACAAAAACCAAGCCATGATGCCGAAGGAATTGTCCGTAGAGCTCCGAGACAGGATTGTGTCGAGGCACAGATCTGGAGAAAGGTACAAAAAAATGTCTGCAGCATTGAAAGTCCCCAAGAACACAGTGGCCTCCATCATTCTTGAATGGAAGATGTTTGGAACCACCAACACTCTTCCTAGAGCTGGCCGCCCAGCCAAACTGAGCAATCGGGAAAATGGCGGAGGTGACCAAGAGGTGACCAAGAACCCAATGGTCACTCTGACAGAGCTCCTGAGCTTCTCTGTGGAGATGGGAGAACCTTCCAAAAGGACAACCATCTCTGCAGCACTCCACCAATCAGGCCTTTATGGTAGAGCGGCCAGACGGAGGTCACTCCTCAGTAAAAGGCACACGACAGCCCACTTGGAGTTTGCCAAAAGGCACTTAAATACTCAAGAATCTCTGGTCTGATGAAACCAAGACTGAACTCTCTGGGCTGAAAGCCAAGCGTCACGTCTGGAGGAAACCTGGCACCATCCCTTACAGTGAAGCATGGTAGTGGTAGCATCATGGTGTGGGATGTTTTTCAGGGGCTGGAAGACGAGTCAGGATCTAAGGAAAGATGAAAGGAGCAAAGTACAGAGATCCTTGATGAAAACCTGCTCAAGAGTTCAGACTGGGGCGATGGTTTACCTTCCAACAGGACAAAGACCCTAAGCACACAGCCAATACAACTCAGGAGTGGCTTCGGGGCAAGACTCTGAACGTCCTTGAGTGGCCCAGCCAGAGCCTAGACTTGAACCCAATCGAACATCTCTGGAGAGACCTGAAAATAGCTGTGCAGCGATGCTCCACATCCAACCTGACAGAGCTTGAGAGGATCTGCAGAGAAGAATGGGAGAAACCCCCCAAATACAGGTGTGCCAAGCTTGTAGCGTCATACCCAAGAAGATTTGATGCTGTAATCACTGCTGAAAGTGCTTCAAAAAAGTACTTATTAAAGGGTCTGAATACTTATGTAAATGTGATATTTAATTTTTATTTAATTTTTTACAAGTTTTTGCTTTGTCATTATGGGTTATTGTGTGTAGATTGAGGGGGGAAAACAATATAATCGATTTTAGAATAAGGCTGTAACATACATGTTTTTGGAAGGCACTGTTCAGACACATATTTCACCCATACATACATACACTACGTTCAAAAGTTTGGGGTCACTTGGAATTTTTTGTTTTTTTTAAGAAAAGCACTTTTTTCTGTCTGTTAAAATGACATCAAATTGGTCAGAAATACAGTGTAGACATTGTTAATGTAAATGACTATTGTAGCTGAAAACAGACCATTTTTTAATGGAATATCTACATAGGCATACAGAGGCCCATTATCAGCAACCATCACTCCAGTGTTCCAATAGCATGTTCCAATGGCACGTATTCCATAAAAAACACCAGTCTCAACGTCAACAGTGAAGAGGCGACTCCGGGATGCTGGCCTTCTAGGCAGAGTTGTAAAGAAAAAGCCATATCTCAGACTGGCCAATGAAAAGATTAAGATGCGCAAAAGAACACAGACATTGGACAGAGAAACTCTGCCTAGAAGGCCAGCATACAAAAGTCGCCTCTTCACTGTTGACATTGAGACTGGTGTTTGGCAGGTACTATTTAATGAAGCTCCCAGTTGAGGACTTTTGAGGCATCTGTTTCTCAAACTAGACACTGTAATGGACTTGTCCTCTTGCTCAGTTGTGCACTGGGGCCTCCCACTCCACTCTCTATTCTGGTTAGAGACAGTTTGCGCTGTTCTGTGAAGGGAGTAGTACACAGCGTTGTACCAGATCTTCAGTTTCTTGGCAATTTCTAGCATGGAATAGCCTTCATTACTCAGAACAAGAATAGACTGATGAGTTTCAGATGAAAGTTATTTGTTTCTGGCCATTTTGAGCCTGTAATCGAACCCACAAATGCTGATGCTCCAGATACTCAACTAGTCTAAAGAAGGCCAGTTTTAATGCTTCTTTAATCAGAACAACAGTTTTCACCTGTGCTAACATAATTGCAAAAGGGTTTTTTAATGATCAATTAGCTTTTTAAAATGATAAACTAGGATTAGCTAACACAAGGTGCCATTGGATCACAGGAGTGATGGTTGCTGATAATGGGCCTCTGTACGCCTGTGTAGATATTCCATAACAAATCTGCCATTTCCAGCTACAGTAGTCATTTACAACATTAATGTCTGCACTGTATTTCTGACCAATTTGATGTTATTTTAATGGACAAAAGTTGAGCTTTTCTTTCAAAAACAACGACATTTCTAAGTGACCCCAAACTTTTGAACGGTAGTGTACATACACACACACACACACACACACACACACACACACACACACACACACACACACACACATATACATACATACACACACACATACATACACACATACGTACTGTACACACACACACCTCTCTCTTAACTAAGGCTTTCCTTTCACAGTATTAATTAACAACATAGTGGGAGATACACTATATGTACAAGGTATGTGTGCTCCCCTTCAAATTAGTGGATTCGGCTATTTCAGCCAACCCCGTTGCTGACAGGTGTATAAAATTGAGGACACAGCCATGCATTCTCCATTGACAAATATTGTCAGTAGAATGTTCTTACTGAAGAGCTCAGTGACTTTCAACATGGCACTGTCATAGGCTGCCACCTTTCCAACAAAAAATGTTGCCAAATTTCTGCCCTGCTAGAGCTGCCCCGGGTCAACTCTAAGTTCTGTTATTGTGAAGTGGAAATGTTTAGGAGCAAAAAACGGCTACGCCGTGAAGTGGTAGGCCACACCATCTCACAGAACCGGACCGCCGAGTGCTGAAGCGTGTAGTGCATAAAAATGGTCTGTCGTCAGTTGCAACACTTACTAGCGAGTTCCAAAATGCCTCTGGAAGCAACATCAGCACAAGAACTGTTTGTCGGGAGCTTCATGAAATGGGTTTCCATGGCCGAGTAGCCGCGCACAAGCCTAAGATCACCACACACAATGCCAAGCATTGGCTGGAGTGGTGTAAAGCTTGCCGCCATTTGACTCTGGAGTGATGAATCACACTTCACCATCTGGCTGTCCGATGGACAAATCTGGGTTTGGCGGATACCAGGAGAACGCTACCTGCCCGAATGCATGGTGCCAACTGCAAAGTTTGGTGAAGGAGTAATAATGGTCTGGGGCTGTTTTTCTTGGTTCCTGCTAGGCCCCTTAGTTCCAGTTAAGTGAAATCTTAACGCTAAAATGACATTCTAGACGATTCTGTGCTTCCAACTTTGAGGCAACAGTTTGTGGAAGCTCTTTCCTGTTTCAGCATTACAATGCCCCCGTGCACAACGTGTGGAAGAACTTGACTGGCCTGCACAAAGCCCTGACCTCAACACCATTGAACACTTTTGGGGTGAATTGGATCATCAACTGCAAGCCAGGCCTATTCGTCCAACATCAGTGCCCTACCTCACTAATTCTCTTGTGGCTGAAAGGAAGCAAGTCCCCGTAGCAATGTTCAAACAGCTAGTGGAAAGCCTTCCCAGAAGAGTGGAGGCTGGTATAGCAGCAAAGGGGGAAACAACTCCATATTAAAGCTCATGATTTTGGAATGAGATGTTCGACGAGCAGGTGTACACGCACATTTGGTCATGTAGTGTATGTTGATATAGTGGGAGATTTTAATCTCAGGCGAAGCTTATCACGTCATAATTTTCATGCCTCTGCATTATCTGGCAAAAGGGTCTCATGATGCCTCTGTTCTTTCCGCCTGATAGCTCAGTATCACCGCTCCGAGGGGGTGGGAGGGGGCGGGAGGGGACAAGACAGATGCTCTTGAAGGTATTAACCCCCCCCCCCCTAGGGGAATTAGATTGGAGGGGGTCTGCACATTATTAAACTGTAAATATGAGAAACAGCTTGTTCTTCTAAACAGCCTTTTAGGCTTTATTAAGGAAGGAGGGGGATATGATATGGGTGTGAGTTTGATTTGGGGAGAGCTGTTAGATTGATGGTTGGTGGGTTCTAAGCTACTGTTGATTTAAATGTGTAGGATGAATGCCTCAGAGTATGAGTTGAGTGCAGCTTATCACAGTGGGATTAGGCTCTCTCTATGCATGGAAAGTCAACTCCACTACTGTATATAAGCAGTAAGCAGTGTGACACGACAGAGGAATGCAGTAGTTCCTACTGAATATAAAACACAGATTTATGATATCACAATGTGTGTGTTTGTGTGTGTGTGTGCATATTTATACATGTGTAAATATGTTATAACCCTCTGTATATCCACACTTCAACTGATACACTTTGCATACTGTTATGACCATGCCTGAGCCTTCAGCTCTGCATACTATATCAATGCTAGAATCATCATTTTCCACTTCATCCCTAGCATCACATCTTATTCCGTAGGGACTCCAAGACAAGACCGGTGGAGAAGGCAGGGACTTTGACTGTACTTCAATCACAGTGGAAACGGTGCTTCATTTGGCTTACAAAGTGAACAGCTGGTTTCTGGATGGCAGATGCTCTAGACAGAGAGCCTATCTGCTGACAGAGAGAGCTTTGACACACACCGCACCCTGCCCTGTGTTACAGAGAGAAGGGGTGTTATGATCAAAAACAGCATAAAAATAAATGCTGCACCTTCTCACTTCCTGAGTAGATGTGAAAGGTTGCGGTCACAGAGTTCCATTTTTCCAGTTGCTGATGTTAATTGACGAGGTCAGAAAAATAGGCTGCTGTTGTGGAACAATATGGTGGTTCTTATATTTTTTTATTTTGGAGGGATGGGCAACTTTGATGGTGGTAGGGGCCACAAAAAAATCTGAACTCCTAATGGGGGGCTGCAGTGGCCATTTTGCCATCGTGTGTAGAGAAAATGTTTCAGTTTTAAAGCAAGTTTGATGCATTTCCACACATTTTGTCATGAGGCTGATAGAAAAACGTTTATTTTACAGCTAATTTCCTGCAATTCTACCATTTTGCCTGGTCTTATGCCATGTTAATATGAGAGTGAGAGTGACTTACAAAATCATTGAGGGCCCCCTGGTCTGTAATTGGACCATTATTACCACAGGTTTAGATAGCTGACTAGACTCATTTACCTAAAAATGTTAGCTGACATGGGTTAATTGAGGGACTGTCAGTGAATAACATAAGAGAAACTGCTGATGCATAACCACATTTTGAAATTGTACCTTGTGTGTTCTATTCTAAATCTCAACAGTAATTTGAGACCCAACTGAGTTACTAAAACGTTTGTTTTTGCGGGGTGGGTTAAGGGCCTCCAGATGCCCATCCCTGCTGTACTCCATCTCTATGAGGTTCTACCGAAATCGCTGACTGTTATAAAACATGACACATATATATTTGTGCTTCATTCATGTCCTTGGTCTATGCTTAGTGGACATCGCCTTGTAACTTCATCTTCTCTTATCAATGGACTGCAAAGTTCTAATGTGTTGGGAGGTAAAAAAATGTTTGTTATCGTCTCCTCGATCTGAGTTCGCCGTCTTACGCGCTTTGCTCAGACCCGTTGCCTCCTGGGTACCCAGGTCTCTCGCTCTCAATTCAAAGGGCTTTATTGGCTTGGGAAACATGAGTTTCCATTGCCAAAGCAAGTGAAATAGATAATAAAAAATGAAATAAACAATAAAAAATGAACAGTAAACATTACACTCACAAACTTTTCAAAGAAATAGAGACATTTCAAATGTCATATGGCTATGTACAGTGTGCATTTCTCTTTTCTCGTGGGTACCAGTGTAATTTCCGCTGGGAGAAAGTTATTTTCACACCCTCAGGATTGATATTGATCATTCCACCATGCCGTCTGTAAGTAATATCTGGCTGAGCAGATTTGGACCCAGAACGATCCAACAACGTTAAAGTACTGCCATCTTGTGGTGATATGAGCATGTTTCATTTGAGTGCGTAAGGAATCAAAGTTCCACTGGACTAAGGAAGGTTCTTGAAACTTTCCAATGAAACGTTTCTAGAACATTCTGGATAAGTTCTGTTTGACAATAAGGGAATATACTTCTCTAATGCCAAAACATGCTAAATAGGTTTTCCGGTGGTTTTTTTCTACCAGCCTATGTAACAAGTGGAATATGAACCCGGGTCTCAACATCTTAGACCAAGACAAAATTCCCTCTTGGGCTGAGGGCAGACACTGCTTTTGAAGTTCGCAGGCGGGGCTACCTCATCACATGACCATTACCGACTCATGTCCGACACAGATACATAGAACGTTCCCCTATCTAACGGGAAACTGGACGCGCAAGCGTTAGAGGAACATTACACGTAACATTACAAAACCGTTCTCTCTCCCGAGAATAATTTTCTTGTGTTCCCTTGGTTCATGTCGGTCCTCTGCTCAGTCTCCTGTGTGTCCTAAAGAGCGACTGGTTTGGAACTGAGGGATGAAATCCTCTGTGCACATGGCATCTCGTCTCATGACTTATTTCAACAATATACTGTATTGTATCAGCTGCAATGGGTCAGTTGTGAGACGATTCAAATAAAGGCTTTTCATTTCCATTCCAAGAGAACTGGGTTGGGTGTTTAGTATGGATAATGATGGCTGAATATAGAATCCATATCATTTTCTCATCTCATTGTGTTTGGACATTTTTTGTAGATTCCTTCTCAAACAGCTGTTATCTCTCAGCTCATCCGTCAGTGCCCTTCGGAACACTGAGAGCGAGGTGTGATGTGACTCTCTCCCAGGTCCTCTCTGTGCCTATTCCTGTGTTGGGCGAGACATCCCAGCCAGACTCGGGCCCCCTGAGGTGCAGCTCAGTAAACTGGGGATCTAAATGAGGCAGTTTCCCACTGGCAGACAGACACACACATCAGCATTCAGCTGTCTACACACACAGCAGCTGTCAACACACAGCAACAACAACATAACACAATCAGCAAGGCACCAGGTATGGGACAATAAAGCTCAGTCCACTGCACTACACCACAACACAATACCACTACTAATCTTCCAGTGCTAGACCAGAACTCCACAGAAGACATCTGCTGTGTTAGCTCAACACTATACTGATGGCGCATTGAAAGAAATAAAGCTTATGTTTAGCATCACATACTGTATAATGTTGGTAAGCAGTACCTCCCAGTCCACCACATCCAGATGCTGTGTGTCCCAATTGAACGTGAAGGGGTCTTTGCTGTGAAGCCTCATTAATGTTTTATAAACCCTTAATGAACAACATGTGCCAATGTTCACATAGACTGCTGTGTACTGCAGTAAGGTGGAGTGCGGTGCTGTCTTCTCTATAATTGGACTGAAGCTCACTCAAGGCCACCATTTCAGACACTAGGCCCTATAACTGTTCAGCTGTGTGAGTAATG
This sequence comes from Oncorhynchus masou masou, assembly GCF_036934945.1. Classification (NCBI taxonomy): domain Eukaryota; kingdom Metazoa; phylum Chordata; class Actinopteri; order Salmoniformes; family Salmonidae; genus Oncorhynchus; species Oncorhynchus masou. The sequence continues at coordinate 19,726,061 of NC_088244.1, forward strand.
TACAGCTATAGAACGCCCATCAGCCAGTCAGAATCAAGGCTTTAAGGAGGTAGTAATATAACCCTAAACTATGTATGGCTAGAGTTATGCTCCATGTAAAGCATGGGTTTGATTTGAGCTCTGCTTTGTTAGCTGTTAATCCAGTACTCAGGCTATTCTCGCTTTATTAAGGTATGATTATCACTTTGGGTTGGACCTGTTCAGAAGCATAGAACCAGCTCCCTGTCTTTTAGTCCAAGACATTGTTTAGGCATTATCAGTTTGTCATTGATTTCTGTGTGTTTAGTTTCTTCTGGTATAGCTGAATAAGATAGAAGCGCTGACATTTAGACTGGGATGAGTTTAGGTCTCTCTATCTCTATTAAATCCTCGTTGTTCTCTGTTAATGTCTGTTCTTTCTGTATCTCTATTAAATCCTATCGTTGTTCTCTGTTAATGTCTATTCTCTCTGTATGTCTATTAAATCCTCTCGTTGTTCTCTGTTAATGTCTGTTCTCAGCAGTGGAAAGGAAAACCCAGATGAAGATATCTGCCCAGGGGCCAGCCTATTAGCATTCTGCGCCATATCTATCCACCATCTGAGCCATTTCCTGACACTTTTGGATCTCGTTGACTATGAAGGCTCTGCAGTTCGCTGCTTCTCTCACGGAGAACAGGGATGAGGCAATTAGGCTGGGACTCATCAGTATGCACTTCCTGTGATGGTTAAAGCCTTCACTGCTGCGGCTACTGTAGGTGTGTGTGTGTGCGTGCGTGCGTGCGTTGGCAGGCTCTCAGTGCACCATACCCCTGCCAGAGTCAGTGCCCAGTCTCATCCACCAGGCCAGCTGGGCACAGAGAGGCTGTACTGTATGGCAACAGGGATGGGGGTGCAGAGGTTGGCAGGAGAGGACTGATACAACACACACTGACACACCGTTATATCAAAATGGACCACTTCATTAAAGAAGAATAGGCCAATGGTTGAGAGCCGTGAGACGGTGTGAAAATAGAGTAAAGTGGATAAACATGTGCTGTGTGATTGATGGTGCTTAGTTTGTGTGTGTGTGTACATGAATGTTTACATGTATAGAGAATGTTGTCCGCGTCGTGAGGAGTGTGATGTGCTTGGCGCACATCTCCTCTCGTTGCCTGTGCACTGTCTAACAACATCCTGTCTTGGGCTTGCAGCTCTGCTCTCAGTGGGAAATAAAATGGATCTCACTACCCCACCCATAGAAAATGGTGTTAGTTAGAGAGCGGTGCAAGCTGTGCTTTGACAAGAACAGCTAGACAGACACCTTCTAATGAGGGGTTAGAGGGGGAGGAGGGGTTTAGAGGAGCTAGAGGGGGTTAGAGGGGTTAGGGGAGTAGATGAGTTCGTGGGGTAGGGGAGTTAGGGGGCAAGTAGAGTGGTTAGAGGGGGGGGGTAGAGGAGTTAGGGGGGTTAGAGGGGGAGTAGAGGAGTTAGGGGTAGGGGAGGTTAGAGGGGGAGTAGAGGAGTTAGAAAGGGGGTAGAAGAGTGAGGGGGTTATAGGGGGAGTAGAGGAGTTATAGGGGGAGTAGAGGAGTTATAGGGGGAGTAGAGTTATGGGGGGTTAGAGGGGGTTATAGGGTGGAGTAGAGGAGTTATGGGGGGAGTAGAGGAGGTATGGGGGGAGTAGAGGAGGTATGAGGGGAGTAGAGGAGTTATAGGGGGGAGTAGAGGAGTTGTAGGGGGAGTAGAGGAGTTATAGGGGGGTTAGAGGGGGAGTAGAGGAGTTAGGGGTAGGTGAGGTTAGAGGGGGAGTAGAGGAGTTAGAAAGGGGTTAGAGGAGTGAGGGGGGTTATAGGGGGGTAGAGGAGTTATGGGGGAGTAGAGGAGTTATGGGGGGGGAGTAGAGGAGGTATGGGGGGAGTAGAGGAGGTATGAGGGGAGTAGAGGAGTTATAGGGGGAGTAGAGGAGTTGTAGGGGGAGTAGAGGAGTTATAGGGGGGTTAGAGGGGGAGTAGAGGAGTTAGGGGTAGGTGAGGTTAGAGGGGGAGTAGAGGAGTTAGAAAGGGGTTAGAGGAGTGAGGGGGGTTATAGGGGGGTAGAGGAGTTATGGGGGAGTAGAGGAGTTATGGGGGGTAGAGTGGTTATAGGGGGAGTATAGGAGTTATAGGGGGTAGAGGAGTTATAGGGGGAGTAGAGGAGTTATAGTGGGGTTATGCGGGGAGTAGAGGAGTTATAGGAGGGAGTAGAGGAGTTATAGGGAGGGAGTAGAGGAGTTATAGGGGGTAGAGGAGTTATGGGGGGAGTAGAGGACTTATAGGGGGAGTAGAGGAGTTATAGGGGGAGTAGAGGAGTTATAGGGGGAGTAGAGGAGTTATGGGGGGGTTATGCGGGGAGGAGAGGAGTTATAGGGGGGAGTAGAGGAATTATAAGAGGGAGTAGAGGAGTTATGGGGGGAGTAGAGGAGTTATGGGGGGGGAGTAGAGGAGTTATGGGGGGAGTAGAGGAGTTATGGGGGGAGTAGAGGAGTTATAGGGTGGGAGTAGAGGAGTTATGGGGGAGTAGAGGAGTTATGGGGGGAGTAGAGGAGCTATAAGGGGGAGTAGAGGAGTTATAGGGGGAGTAGAGGAGTTATGGGGGGAGTAGAGGAGTTATGGGGGAAGTAGAGGAGTTATAGGGGGGAGTAGAGGAGTTATGGGGGAAGTAAAGGAGTTATGGGGGGGAGTAGAGGAGTTATAGGGGGGAGTAGAGGAGTTATAGGGGGGAGTAGAGGAGTTATAGGGGGGGGGAGTAGAGGAGTTATAGGGGGAGTAGAGGAGTTATAGGGGAGGAGTTATAGGAGAGAGTAGAGGAGTTATAGGAGGGAGTAGAGGAGTAATAGGGCGAGTAGAGGAGTTATAGGGGGGTAGAGGAGTTATAAGGGGGAGTAGAGGAGTTATAGGGGAGGAGTTATAGGAGAGAGTAGAGGAGTTATAGGAGGGAGTAGAGGAGTTATAGGGGGGTTATGCGGGGAGTAGTGGAGTTATAGGGGGGAGTTATGGGGGGAGTAGAGGAGTTATAGAAGGGAGTAGAGGAGTTATAGGGCGAGTAAAGGAGTTATAGGGGGTAGAGGAGTTATAGGGGGAGTAGAGGAGTTATGGGGGGAGTAGAGGAGTTATGGGGGAGTAGAGGAGTTATGGGGGGAGTAGAGGAGTTATAGGAGGGAGTAGAGGAGTTATAGGAGGGAGTAGAAGAGTTATAGGGGGAGTACAGAAGTTATAGGGGGGAGTAGATGAGTTATAGGGGGGATTAGAGGAGTTATAGGGGGGATTAGAGGAGTTATAGGGGGAGTAGAGGAGTTAATTGGGGGAGTAGAGGAGTTAATTGGGGGAGTAGAGGAGTTATGGGGGGGGAGTAGAGGAGTTATGGGGGGAGTAGAGGAGTTATGGGGGGGAGTAGAGGAGTTATAGGGGGAGTAGAGGAGTTATGGGGGGGAGTAGAGGAGTTATGGGGGGGAGTAGAGGAGTTATAGGGTGGGAGTAGAGGAGTTATGGGGGAGTAGAGGAGTTATGGGGGGAGTAGAGGAGTTATGGGGGGAGTAGAGGAGCTATAAGGGGGAGTAGAGGAGTTATAGGGGTGGAGTAGAGGAGTTATGGGGGGAGTAGAGGAGTTATGGGGGAGTAGAGGAGTTATGGGGGAGTAGAGGAGCTATAAGGGGGAGTAGAGGAGTTATAGGGGGAGTAGAGGAGTTATGGGGGGAGTAGAGGAGTTATAGGGGGAGTAGAGGAGTTATAGGGGGGAGTAGAGGAGTTATAGGGGGAGTAGAGGAGTTATAGGGGAGGAGTTATAGGAGAGAGTAGAGGAGTTATAGGAGGGAGTAGAGGAGTAATAGGGGGGAGTTATGGGGCGAGTAGAGGAGTTATAGGGCGAGTAGAGGAGTTATAGGGGGGTAGAGGAGTTATAAGGGGGAGTAGAGGAGTTATAGGGGAGGAGTTATAGGAGAGAGTAGAGGAGTTATAGGAGGGAGTAGAGGAGTTATAGGGGGGTTATGCGGGGAGTAGAGGAGTTATAGGGGGGAGTTATGGGGGGGAGTAGAGGAGTTATAGAAGGGAGTAGAGGAGTTATAGGGCGAGTAAAGGAGTTATAGGGGGGTAGAGGAGTTATAGGGGGGAGTAGAGGAGTTATAGGGGGGATTAGAGGAGTTATAGGGGGAGTAGAGGAGTTATAGGAGGGAGTAGAGGAGTTATAGGAGGGAGTAGAGGAGTTATAGGAGGGAGTAGAGGAGTTATAGGAGGGAGTAGAGGAGTTATAGGAGGGAGTAGAAGAGTTATAGGGGGAGTACAGAAGTTATAGGGGGAGTAGATGAGTTATAGGGGGGATTAGAGGAGTTATAGGGGGGAGTAGAGGAGTTATAGGGGGAGTAGAGGAGTTATAGGGGGGATTAGAGGAGTTATAGGGGGGATTAGAGGAGTTATAGGGGGGATTAGAGGAGTTATAGGGGGGAGTAGAGGAGTTATAGGGGGGATTAGAGGAGTTATAGGGGGAGTAGAGGAGTTATAGGGGGAGTAGAGGAGTTAATTGGGGGAGTAGAGGAGTTAATTGGGGGAGTAGAGGAGTTATGGGGGGGAGTAGAGGAGTTAATTGGGGGAGTAGAGGAGTTATGGGGGGGGAGTAGAGGAGTTATAGTGGGGAGTAGAGGAGTTATAGTGGGGAGTAGAGGAGTTATAGTGGGGAGTAGAGGAGTTATAGGGGGGAGTAGAGGAGTTATAGGGGGGAGTAGAGGAGTTATAGGGGGAGTAGAGGAGTTATACGGGGGAGAGGAGTTATGGTGGGAGTAGAGGAGTTATAGGGAGGATTAGAGGAGTTATAGGGGGGAGTAGAGGAGTTATAGGGAGGATTAGAGGAGTTATAGGGGGAGTAGAGGAGTTTTGGGGGGGGGTAGAGGAGTTATGGGGGTAGAGGAGTTATGGGGGGGAGTAGAGGAGTTATAGGGGGAGTAGAGGAGTTATGGGGGGGAGTAGAGGAGTTATAGGGGGAGTAGAGGAGTTACAGGGTGGGAGTAGAGGAGTTATGGGGGAGTAGAGGAGTTATGGGGGGAGTAGAGGAGTTATGGGGGGAGTAGAGGAGTTATAGGGGGAGTAGAGGACTTATAGGGGGAGTAGAGGAGTTATAGGGAGGGAGTAGAGGAGTTATAGGGGGAGTAGAGGAGTTATGGGGGGGGAGTAGAGGAGTTATGGGGGAAGTAGAGGAGTTATAGGGGGAGTAGAGGAGTTATGGGGGAGTAGAGGAGTTATGGGGGGAGTAGAGGAGCTATAAGGGGGAGTAGAGGAGTTATAGGGGGAGTAGAGGAGTTATGGGGGGGAGTAGAGGAGTTATGGGGGAGTAGAGGAGTTATGGGGGGAGTAGAGGAGCTATAAGGGGGAGTAGAGGAGTTATAGGGGGGGAGTAGAGGAGTTATGGGGGGGAGTAGAGGAGTTATAGGGGGGGAGTAGAGGAGTTATAGGGGGGGGAGTAGAGGAGTTATAGGGGGAGTAGAGGAGTTATAGGGGAGGAGTTATAGGAGAGAGTAGAGGAGTTATAGGAGGGAGTAGAGGAGTAATAGGGGGAGTTATGGGGCGAGTAGAGGAGTTATAGGGCGAGTAGAGGAGTTATAGGGGGGTAGAGGAGTTATAAGGGGGAGTAGAGGAGTTATAGGGGAGGAGTTATAGGAGAGAGTAGAGGAGTTATAGGAGGGAGTAGAGGAGTTATAGGGGGGTTATGCGGGGAGTAGAGGAGTTATAGGGGGAGTTATGGGGGGAGTAGAGGAGTTATAGAAGGGAGTAGAGGAGTTATAGGGGCGAGTAAAGGAGTTATAGGGGGTAGAGGAGTTATAGGGGGGAGTACAGGAGTTATGGGGGGGTAGAGGAGTTATGGGGGAGTAGAGGAGTTATGGGGGGGGAGTAGAGGAGTTATAGGAGGGAGTAGAGGAGTTATAGGGGGAGTAGAGGAGTTCTGGGGGTAGTAGAGGAGTTATAGGAGGGAGTAGAGGAGTTATAGGGGAGAGTAGAGGAGTTATAGGGGGATTAGAGGAGTTATAGGGGGAGTAGAGGAGTTATAGGAGGGAGTAGAGGAGTTATAGGAGGGAGTAGAGGAGTTATAGGAGGGAGTAGAGGAGTTATAGGAGGGAGTAGAGGAGTTATAGGAGGGAGTAGAAGAGTTATAGGGGGAGTACAGAAGTTATAGGGGGGAGTAGATGAGTTATAGGGGGGATTAGAGGAGTTATAGGGGGGAGTAGAGGAGTTTTGGGGGGTAGAGGAGTTATGGGGGTAGAGGAGTTATGGGGGGGGAGTAGAGGAGTTATAGGGGGAGTAGAGGAGTTATGGGGGGAGTAGAGGAGTTATAGGGGGGAGTAGAGGAGTTACAGGGTGGGAGTAGAGGAGTTATGGGGGAGTAGAGGAGTTATGGGGGAGTAGAGGAGTTATGGGGGGAGTAGAGGAGTTATAGGGGGAGTAGAGGACTTATAGGGGGGAGTAGAGGAGTTATAGGGAGGGAGTAGAGGAGTTATAGGGGGGAGTAGAGGAGTTATGGGGGGGAGTAGAGGAGTTATGGGGGAAGTAGAGGAGTTATAGGGAGAGTAGAGGAGTTATAGGGGAGGAGTTATAGGAGAGAGTAGAGGAGTTATAGGGGGAGTTATGGGGGGAGTAGAGGAGTTATAGGGCGAGTAGAGGAGTTATAGGGGGGTTATGCGGGGAGTTGAGGAGTTATAGGGGTAGTTATGGGGGGGAGTAGAGGAGTTATAGAAGGGAGTAGAGGAGTTATGGGGGGGAGTAGAGGAGTTATAGTGGGGAGTAGAGGAGTTATAGTGGGGAGTAGAGGAGTTATAGGGGGGAGTAGAGGAGTTATATGGGGGAGAGGAGTTATGGTGGGAGTAGAGGAGTTATAGGGGGGAGTAGAGGAGTTATAGGGGGGAGTAGAGGAGTTATGGGGGGTAGAGGAGTTATTGGTGGGGAGTAGAGCAGTTATAGTGGGGAGTAGAGGAGTTATAGGGGGGTTATGCGGGGAGTAGAGGAGTTATAGGGGTGAGTAGAGGAGTTATAGGGGGGAGTAGAGGAGTTATAGGGGGGAGTAGAGGAGTTATAGGGGGGAGTAGAGGAGATATAGGGGGGAGTAGAGGAGTTATAGGAGGGATTAGAGGAGTTATAGGGGGAGTAGAGGAGTTATACGGGGGTAGAGGAGTTATGGGGGGAGTAGAGGAGTTATAGGGGGGAGTAGAAGAGTTATAGGGGGGAGTAGAGGAGTTATAGGGGGGGGAGTAGAGGAGTTATAGGGGGAGTTGAGGAGTTACAGGGGGGAAGTTGAGGAGTTATAGGGGGGAGTTGTGGAGTCTTATGGGGGTGTTGAGGAGTTATAGGGGGGGAGTAGAGGAGTTATAGGAGCGAGTAGAGGAGTTATAGGGGGGAGTAGAGAAGTTATGGGGCGGAGTTGAGGAGTTATGGGGCGTATTTGCGGAGTTATGGGAGGGAGTAGAGGAGTTATAGGGGGAGTAGAGGAGTTATAGGGGGGAGTAGAGGAGTTATAGGGGGAGTAGAGGAGCTATAGGGGGGAGTAGAGGAGTTATAGGGGGGAGTAGAGGAGTTATGGGGGAGTAGAGGAGTTATAGTGGGGGAGTAGAGGAGTTATAGGGGGGAGTAGAGGATTTATAGGGGGGGAGATGGGGGGTGTAGAGGAGTTATAGGGGGTGAGTAGAGGAGTTATAGGGGGGTAGAGGAGTGACGGGGGGAGTAGAGAATTTATAGGGGGGAGAAGAGGAGTTACGGGGGGAGTAGAGAATTTATAGGGGGGAGAAGAGGAGTTACGGGGGGAGTAGAGAATTTATAGGGGGGGAGAGGGGGGTTATGGGGGGGGCGTAGAGGAGTTATAGGGGGTCAACAATAATACCCCTGTCGAGGCTCCCCAAGCCCTCCCTAGTTCCCAGCCCTCCCTAGTTCCCAGCCCTCCCTAGTTCCCAGCCCTCCCTCGTCCCCAGCCTGCTATTATATGTGGTTTGGTAAGTATAGACCCATTTTGCCCCAAGAGCAGATTTAATAGACAACACTTTGATGTGTGTGTCGCTTGCATTATTGAGGTGGCTATTTTGTGAAATGGATGTGCTGTGCATGAGAGTTCCATCATTACATGAATGAGTATAGAATATATATTGCAGATGTTCCTATAGATCTAAGACTCTTTTTGAATGGGCTCTATCACCCTCCCCTATGATGCAACGGCTGTGTAACCTCAATATTTGATGGATAATTGTTTCCTGTGTTGAACAAAGAACATAAGTCACCAGCCTTGTAAGAATTGCACATACACTCATTCTTCACTCGTAGATGTTTTGTAATCTTCCACTCTCTCTCAATTATATTTCAATGGACTTTATTGGCATTACATACAGTATTGATACATCGTGCCAAAGCACAATGTTACATTATAAAAAGATTCATTAACAAGTATTAACAATAGAAAATGACCATGTTATGGAAATCAACAGAATGATCCAGTAACGATGTTAATATGGGGGTGAAATTAAATAATGGACTCAATAAAATAATACACATTCTTCCTCATCCTATTGCAATTGTCACTAACTGTCATCTTGTGACAGGCTGTTATGTAGTGTGGTGCCAACCTACAGCTTTCTATGTCCTCTCCTAGTAGGATTGGTAGCTTTTCTTCATCAGAGTGTTTTTTTAAACTAGGCTGTGCTCACTTGCTGCCCTTTGTTATGGCTCGGCTGTGCCCACTGGCTGCCCTTTGTTATGGCTATGCTGTGCTCACTGGCTGCCCTTTGTTATGGCTAGGCTGTGCTCACTGGCTGCCCTTTGTTATGGCTCGGCTGTGCTCACTGGCTGCCCTTTGTTATGGCTAGGCTGTGCTCACTGGCTGCCCTTTGTTATGGCTCGGCTGTGCTCACTGGCTGCCCTTTGTTATGGCTAGGCTGTGCTTACTGGCTGCCCTTTGTTATGGCTAGGCTGTGCCTACTGTCTTCCCTTTGTTATGGCTAGGCTGTGCTCACTGGCTGCCCTTTGTTATGGCTAGGTTGTGCTCACTGGCTGCCCTTTGTTATGGCTAGGCTGTGCTCACTGGCTGCCCTTTGTTATGGCTAGGCTGTGCTCACTGGCTGCCCTTTGAAATCATTTGCCTCTCTCTCAAGTCAATTCAAAGGGCTTCTCTCTCTCTCTGTCTCTCATATGAGGTGTTTTTCCCAGCCGTCACTCTCCAGAGCCACGAAGCAGATACCCTGTCTTCCTATAGAGTCTAATTAACTGGCTTTACCTGACAAACTAATTGCACAATCCCTCATTAGTCTTAAAAGACTCATCAGTTTGGGATGCAGCGGAAAGAAACTCATTGATTCCACGAAAAGGGAGAGAGAGGAGGGAGAGAGAGACTATGAGCCCTACCTCCAACACATTCTCCTGTTTCCATGGAGACCAGGGAGCCAATCGGGTGGCCCGGCTGCGGGCTGTACTACCGTGAGCAGAGGAGAGGTGGTGTAGGGAGGATGTGGATGAGATCCGGTGTGTATTAGAGACAATAAATATATCATTCTCGCTCCTGCAGGTTATCCCCATGCTTTTGATGGCTAGCCCTGTCTCCTCTGCCTTGGCATGTGTTCAGCCATCATCGCCCAACATGGGTTAAAAGGAGGCTGTTTATCAGTGTTAAACAGGCAGCCTCCCAGCCTCACTGTGCCCTGCTCTACCACTACACACCCCCTGCCTGCCTTTTGGACCTGCCTCGTTACATCACAGAGCTCTTTCTGGCTGGCTGTTTGTGACTGAGAGCGAGAGTGTATGTGAGAGAGTGTATGAGTCTGTGCGCACGCTTCTGCTCCGTTGAGTCAAGTCCCATTGACGAGCCAGGAGGATGGACAAGCCGAGCGTGTGGCGTGCCGTGGTGAGCAGCACCGACCCCAGGCGTCCCCGCAGCGAGTCCAGCACACCACCCGGCGGCGGGGCTCACCCGGACAGACCCAGCTCTGCCATGTCCTACCGGCTATATGACATGTGAGTAGTAGCAGTCCCTGTGAACCTAATGCTGTATGAATGGGGCTGTATGGAGGTGTGGCTGTGGCTGGGCTGATGCAACCAGGCAGGCACTGGTCCTTCCATTCTTCATTGACAAGGATGCAGTGTGGCACTTTGTTATTGCAGTGTCTCCAGTGCATGTGCTGAGTCACCTAGCAGGCGCATGCAGACCTTGCTCTGTCCTCTCATCCTGTCATGTCTGGAGAATAGAGATGGGATGAGTTTGTGGCTCTGCCGACAGAGCTCTCTCCCTTAGTTAACAACCCTAGCCCTAAGGGGAATGGTGGTCATGTGAGGGGATGTGTGTGTGTGTGTGTGTGTGGTAGACGTGTGTGTTGGTGGTAAACATGGCTGTTAATATTTATATGATCAATTACTTTTTTAAATAATTTTTGTTGAAATGGACACTGTATGATGTGATGAGGGAGGATGAAGGGTTTTTGGACTGTTTTGGACTGTTGTGATGTTATACTGTCAGATTGTTTCCATTGTGATTGAAATCACCCTGTCATGGGAGTTGCTTTGTTTTGAGTGGCTGATGATTGACAAGGAGAATATGACTCAATTTTGGCTGATGCTATGACGGCTTTTATGTAGTGCGTGATTTCATCCCAGCTCTGGTGTGTGTGTGTGTGCGTGTGCGTTATGGATACGGCTGATACTTGTAGTGTAGTGGATGTTATTTTTGGGATGTCGTTGTTCGCTTCAACACTGTTTTGGATGTTCCATGCTTGTCTCTCCAGTTTAGCGTTGCTGCTACCTCAGCTGACTAAATCCTTGTGTCATCTCTGATTAGGTCTTTGTTTGTGAAAGGATACTGGAATCATATTGTATTCCTGTATCACACAGTGAACCTCCAACCTCTCTCTTCCGGAGGGGTGGGGGGGTTGAATTTCTATTGTTGTTTCGGTGCAGGTGCCTGCGCCAAAATCGGTTTGTTCCAACATGATTCCACACAGAGCTCATATGACTGAAAAAAAGAGATATCATCACATAAAAATGTATTTTTGTCAGTTTATCCTGATTTGCATTTTGTGATGGTATGCAACCTAACCGAGATGCATTGGTTAGTGTGCACTTATAATATAATGATTATCAGATAGATCTTCATATGTGTGGATGCATATTGCTCAGGTATCATTATGTGTTATATGAATTGGCCCGTCACTGGGTGATCATTTTGTGCAGAAAATAGGGATCAGTCCACTTAATAAATATGCAATAGCCTCTGCCAAGTCCTTCACAGGCAATCTGGTCTTACTCACAATCCCAAAAGCTAGAGTCATTTTGCAGTACCTACAATATTATAACACATGATTATTCACAGTGATGCTTTCATTTTGTGTGGTATTTTTCAGTATTAAAGTAATACGTCATAAGCCTCAGGCAGGCCACCACTGCTACAGTCCATACCTGTGTGTTTTTCTTCTGCTTGACTGGGATGGTTATAAGCATTGCATAATCAGCACCACCATCTGTCTCTGATTCCTTGTCTGTCCTTTCGTCTGTCTTCCTGTAGTAGTCCACTTCACTGGACACAGACTGATGGACTGACTGACGGCTTTAAATGAGACCAGATTAATGCAGGTCAGGAAGTAAAGGTGACACGGGGGTCAGGGTTAAAGGGCTAATCCTAAATTCAAACAATAACAACGTGGATACCCCGCCACTTGTTTTGGTAAACAGCTGAGAGATGGGGCTTCAGAAAAAATAACCCCTCTCAAATTCATAGACAGACCAATGGATGCAAGAACTGACCATGAGATCAACATGGTCCTTTTAACCATGTTTTGAAACTGTGTTTGTTTACATTGACTTTGTTAAGAAACATAGGAGTAAAACAAGCTTACAATGCATTCAGAAAGTATTTTTTCACATTTTGTTATGTTACAGCTACGTTTAAAAAACAATGTGCTCATCAATCTACACACAATACCCCATACGGACAAAGTGAAAACAGGTTTTAAAAAATGTTTGGAAATGTATATGAAAAAATAAAAAAACACACCTTATTTACATAAGTATTTGGACCATTTGCTATGAGACTCGAAATTGAGCTCAGGTGCATCTTGTTTCCATTGATCGTATTTGAGATGTTTCTACAACTTGATTAGAGTCCACCTGTGGTAAATTCAATTGATTGGACATGATTTGGAAAGTCACACACCTGTCTATATAAGATCCCACAGTTGACAGTGCATGTCAGAGCAAAAACCAAGCCATGAGGTCGAAGGAATTGTCCGTATAGCTCCGAGACAGGATCGTGTCGAGACAGAGATCTGGTGAAGGGTACCAAAAACGTGATGCGGCATTGAACACAGTGGCCTCCATCATTATTAAATGGAAGACGTTTGAATCCACCAAGACTCTTCCTAGAGCTGGCCGCCTGGCCAAACTGAGCAATCGGGAGAGAAGGGCCTTAGTCAGGGAGGTGACCAAGAACCAGGTGGTCACTCTGACAGAGCTCCAGTGTTCCTCTGTGGAGATGGGAGAACCTTCCAGAAGGACAACCAGCTTTGCAGCACTCCACCAATCAGGCCTTTATGGTAGAGTGGCCAGACGGAAGTCACTTAAGTAAAAGGCACATGACAGCCTGCTTGGAGTTTGCCAACAGGCACTTAAAGGACAAGATTCTCTGGTCTGTTGAAACCGAGGTTGAATTCCTTGGCCTGAATGCCAAGCGTCTGGAGGAAACCTGGCACCATCCCTACGGTGGTGGCAGCATCATGCTATGTGGATGTTTTTCAGCAGCAGGGACTGGGAGACTAGTCAGGATCTAGGGAAAGATGAACAGAGCAAAGTACAGAGAGATCCTTGATGAAAACCTGCTCCAGAGCAATCAGGACCTCAGACTGGTTTGAAGGTTCACCTTCCAACAGGACAACGACTTGTTGGAAGGGGCACACAGCTAAGGCAATGCAGGAGTGTCTTCGGATCAAGTCTCTGAATGTCCTTGAGTGGCCCAGCTAGAGCCCGGACTTGAACCCGATCAATCCTCTCAAGCTTCTCTGGAAGCTTGAGAGGATCTGCAGAGAAAAATGGGAGAAACTCCCCAAATGCAGGTGTGCCAAGCTTGTACTGTCATACCCAAGAAGACTCCAGGCTGTAATTGCTGTCAAAGGTGCTTCAACAAAGTACTGAGTAAAAGGTATGAATACTTATGTAAATGTTATATTTTTGTTTTTTATTTTTAATACATTAGCAAACTTTTTTTTAATGCTTTGTTAGTACAGTGTATTGTGTGTAGATTGATGGGGGGTGGAAATATATATACATTTTACAGTAAGGCTGTAACCTAAGGAAATATGGAAAAAGTCAAGGGGTCTGAATACTTTCCGAAGGCACTGTAACATTCAAAATGGGTGAACATTTCCTTTTAAGTAGATTTAAAACCAGATGCTTTTAGACTTTTACTCAAGTAGTATTTTACTGGGTGACTTACTGGGTGATTGTTTTTCTATTAAGGTATCTTTACTTTTACAGAGAAAATACTGATAATCACCATCCAACTATAATCCAACTATACAGAATGAAGGAGACCTATAGCCTATAACTTCCCTATGAACCTGACTGTGGCAGTACAGAGATATGAACCTGACTGTGGCAGTACAGAGATATGAACCTGACTGTGGCAGTACAGAGATATGAACCTGACTGTGGCAGTACAGAGATATGAACCTGACTGTGGCAGTACAGAGATATGAACCTGACTGTGGCAGTACAGAGATATGAACCTGACTGTGGCAGTACAGAGATATGAACCTGACTGTGGCAGTACAGAGATATGAACCTGACTGTGGCAATACAGCGATATGAACCTGACTCTGGCAATACAGAGATATGAACCTGACTGTGGCAATACAGAGATATGAACCTGACTGTGGCAGTACAGAGATATGAACCTGACTGTGGTAAATATGAAACTGACTGTGGCAGTACAGAGATATGAACCTGACTGTGGCAATACAGCGATATGAACCTGACTCTGGCAATACAGAGATATGAACCTGACTGTGGCAGTACAGAGATATGAACCTGACTGTGGCAGTACAGAGCTATGAACCTGACTGTGGTAGTACAGAGATATGAACCTGACTGTGGTAGTACAGAGATATGAACCTGACTGTGGCAGTACAGAGATATGAACCTGACTGTGGCACTACAGAGATATGAACCTGACTGTGGCACTACAGAGATATGAACCTGACTGTGGCAGTACAGAGATATGAACCTGACTGTGGCAGTACAGAGATATGAACCTGACTGTGGCAGTACAGAGATATGAACCTGACTGTGGCAGTACAGAGATATGAACCTGACTGTGGCAGTACAGAGATATGAACCTGACTGTGGCAGTACAGAGATATGAACCTGACTGTGGCAGTACAGAGATATGAACCTGACTGTGGCAGTACAGAGATATGAACCTGACTGTGACAATACAGAGATATGAACCTGACTGTGGCAGTACAGAGATATGAACCTGACTGTGGCAGTACAGAGATATGAACCTGACTGTGGTAGTACAGAGATGTGAACCTGACTGTGGCAGTACGGAGATATGAACCTGACTGTGGCAGTACGGAGATATGAACCTGACTGTGGCAGTACGGAGATATGAACCTGACTGTGGCAGTACAGAGATGTGATCTAATATAGTATGATTGTCAGAGACTGGTCCCTACTGATGACATACAGTATGATGACAAGAGAGTGTTTACATACAATAAACTTGGCACAAGAGCTGGGAAAAACAGAATTTGTACAGTATTGGGTGATATACTCTGTCATTATGCCCATTTTTACTACTACCCTTCTCTCTGATGGCCCAGGGGACAGTGGCTCAGGGAAGGATGGGACAGTGTTATTGTGAAGACAATCTCGTACATCCATGCAGAATGTATCTGCGCATTACCATGTGTGTGTGTGTGTGTGTGTGTGTGTGTGTGTGTGTGTGTGTGTGTGTGTGTGTGTGTGTGTGTGTGGTGAGTGACATGCAGGGCTGCTGCTTACTGCCCCATGTGCTGACTAGATCAGATGTGACAGCATGCTCTCTGTATTGCCTGGCCAAGCAGTGACAGCAGGATTATTTACATAGTCACAGTCTTACATAATGGCCAGCATGAACATGGGGGTCAAATCCATTTAATTTTTCCTTTGTATCTCTGTGGTTAAATTCAATTTCAATTCAGTCAATTAAGTGCATCAAATTTCTAAGAATTGAATGATCGGCCTATTCATTTTGAAATACTTTCTTGAAATAGAAATAGAATTTCTATTAAAATTATAATCTGAAATGATGGATGGAATTTGATCTGAGCCAATCGTTGGCCGTGGCAGCATGTGTTATGCAGACTGTGGCTATGCAGGCCGGTATGTAACAGCCTGTCATGCTTCCTTGTGTACTGCTGCCTGACTCTGCAGTTCCAGCGCTGAGCTGTGTGCTGCCGTGTACTCAGGCTAAAAGACGAGAAATGTGCTGCCGTGTACTCAGGCTAAAGGTAGGGAAATGTGCTGCCGTGTACTCAGGCTAAAAGCAGAGAAATGTGCTGCCGTGTACTCAGGCTAAAAGCAGAGAAATGTGCTGCCGTGTACTCAGGCTAAAAGCAGAGAAATGTGCTGCCGTGTACTCAGGCTAAAAGCAGAGAAATGTGCTGCCGTGTACTCAGGCTAAAAGCAGAGAAATGTGCTGCCGTGTACTCAGGCTAAAAGCAGAGAAATGTGCTGCCGTGTACTCAGGCTAAAAGCAGAGAAATGTGCTGCCGTGTACTCAGGCTAAAAGCAGAGAAATGTCCTGCCGTGTACTCAGGCTAAAAGCAGAGAAATGTGCTGCCGTGTACTCAGGCTAAAAGCAGAGAAATGTGCTGCCGTGTACTCAGGCTAAAAGCAGAGAAATGTGCTGCCGTGTACTCAGGCTAAAAGCAGAGAAATGTGCTGCCGTGTACTCAGGCTAAAAGCAGAGAAATGTGCTGCCGTGTACTCAGGCTAAAAGCAGAGAAATGTGCTGCCGTGTACTCAGGCTAAAAACAGAGAAATGTGCTGCCGTGTACTCAGGCTAAAAGCAGAGAAATGTGCTGCCGTGTACTCAGGCTAAAAGCAGAGAAATGTGCTGCCGTGTACTCAGGCTAAAAGCAGAGAAATGTGCTGCCGTGTACTCAGGCTAAAAGCAGAGAAATGTGCTGCCGTGTACTCAGGCTAAAAGCAGAGAAATGTGCTGCCGTGTACTCAGGCTAAAAGCAGAGAAATGTGCTGCCGTGTACTCAGGCTAAAAGCAGAGAAATGTGCTGCCGTGTACTCAGGCTAAAAGCAGAGAAATGTGCTGCCGTGTACTCAGGCTAAAAGCAGAGAAATGTGCTGCCGTGTACTCAGGCTAAAAGCAGAGAAATGTGCTGCCGTGTACTCAGGCTAAAAGCAGAGAAATGTGCTGCCGTGTACTCAGGCTAAAAGCAGAGAAATGTGCTGCCGTGTACTCAGGCTAAAGGTAGAGAAATGTGCTGCCGTGTACTCAGGCTAAAAGCAGAGAAGTGTGCTATCGTTTACTCAGGCTAAAAGCAGAGAAATGTGCTGCCGTGTACTCAGGCTAAAGGCAGAGAAATGTTCTGCCGTGTACTCAGGCTAAAGGTAGAGAAATGTGCTGCCGTGTACTCAGGCTAAAGGCAGAGAAATGTTCTGCCGTGTACTCAGGCTAAAGGCAGAGAAATGTTCTGCCGTGTACTCAGGCTAAAGGTAGAGAAATGTGCTGCCGTGTACTCAGGCTAAAGGCAGAGAAATGTGCTGCCGTGTACTCAGGCTAAAGGCAGAGAAATGTTCTGCCGTGTACTCAGGCTAAAGGCAGAGAAATGTTCTGCCGTGTACTCAGGCTAAAGGTAGAGAAATGTGCTGCCGTGTACTCAGGCTAAAAGCAGAGAAATGTGCTGCCGTGTACTCAGGCTAAAAGCAGAGAAATGTGCTGCCGTGTACTCAGGCTAAAAACAGAGAAATGTGCTGCCGTGTACTCAGGCTAAAAGCAGAGAAATGTGCTGCCGTGTACTCAGGCTAAAAGCAGAGAAATGTGCTGCCGTGTACTCAGGCAAAAATCAGAGAAATGTGCTGCCGTGTACTCAGGCTAAAAGCAGAGAAATGTGCTGCCAGTGCCTGGCGGTGGTGGTGACGCACTCTGTTGTTTGTTTGCCAAGTGTAGCGCTGGCGTCATCAGGACAGCGGCTTCACAATTCCATCTTCCAGCTAATATCTGGGTATGGGCATCCCTGCATCGATGCCTGAGCCTTTAGGCTACACTACAGCTACTCTACATCCCTCCAGAGAATCCGACATTATTCAAATGAACCGTGACAACCCAGAATATATATCCATTATGTGTTTGTTTTTTACATGAAAAGTCTATATTGTTTTATATGGAGATATTTGGGGAAATATATGATTGGAGTATTTCAACATATTTCTTCCTGGTCACGTAGTCAAACTATCAGTAAACCTCTCTGCACCAGAAGGCTGTTAATAAGGTTGCTCATAGCCTAAAATGTCCCTACACCCCCTATTTTTTTTATTTTAACTTTATTTAACCAGGCAAGTCAGTTAAGAACACATTCTTATTTTCAATGACGGCTTGGGAACAGTGGGTTAACTGCCTGTTCAGGGGCAGAACGACAGATTTGTACCTTGTCAGCTCGGGGGTTTGAACTCACAACCTTCCGGTTACTAGTCCAATGCTCTAACCACTAGGCTACCCTGCACCTCACATCTACACCCCTTATCCCAGCACCTCACATCTACACACCTTATCCCAGCACCTCACATCTACACCCCTTATCCCAGCACCTCACATCTACACCCCTTATCCCAGCACCTCACATCTACACCCCTTATCCCAGCACCTCACATCTACACCCCTTATCCCAGCACCTCACATCTACACCCCTTATCCCAAAACCTCACATCTACACCCCTTATCCCAGCACCTCACATCTACCCTACAGCCCTTATCCCAGCACCTCACATCTACACCAAAACACTTATCCCAGCGCCTCAAATCTACAACCCTTATCCCAGCGCCTCACATCTACAACCCGTAGTCCAGAACCTCACATCTAGCCTACAACCCTTAGTCCAGCACCTCACATCTACAACCCTTATCCCAGCGCCTCACATCTACAACCCTTAGCCCAGCACCTCACATCTACCCTACAACCCTTAGTCCAGCACCTCACATCTACACCCCTTATCCCAGCACCTCACATCTACAACCCTTATCCCAGCAACTCACATCTACACCCCTTATCCCAGCGCCTCACATCTACAACCATTAGCCCAGCACCTCACACCTACAACCCTTATCCCAGCACCTCACATCTACACCCCTTATCCCAGCACCTCACATCTACCCTACAGCCCTTATCCCAGCACCTCACATCTACACCAAAACACTTATCCCAGCGCCTCAAATCTACAACCCTTATCCCAGCGCCTCACATCTACAACCCGTAGTCCAGAACCTCACATCTAGCCTACAACCCTTAGTCCAGCACCTCACATCTACAACCCTTATCCCAGCGCCTCACATCTACAACCCTTAGCCCAGCACCTCACATCTACCCTACAACCCTTAGTCCAGCACCTCACATCTACACCCCTTATCCCAGCACCTCACATCTACAACCCTTATCCCAGCAACTCACATCTACACCCCTTATCCCAGCGCCTCACATCTACAACCATTAGCCCAGCACCTCACACCTACAACCCTTATCCCAGCACCTCACATCTACACCCCTTATCCCAGCACCTCACATCTACACCCCTTATCCCAGCACCTCACATCTACACCCCTTATCCCAGCACCTCACATCTACACCCCTTATCCCAGCACTTCACATCTATACCCCTTATCCCAGCACCTCACATCTACACCCCTTATCCCAAAACCTCACATCTACACCCCTTATCCCAGCACCTCACATCTACCCTACAGCCCTTATCCCAGCACCTCACATCTACACCAAAACACTTATCCCAGCGCCTCAAACCTACAACCCTTATCCCAGCGCCTCACATCTACAACCCGTAGTCCAGAACCTCACATCTAGCCTACAACCCTTAGTCCAGCACCTCACATCTACAACCCTTATCCCAGCGCCTCACATCTACAACCCTTAGCCCAGCACCTCACATCTACCCTACAACCCTTAGTCCAGCACCTCACATCTACACCCCTTATCCCAGCACCTCACATCTACAACCCTTATCCCAGCAACTCACATCTACACCCCTTATCCCAGCGCCTCACATCTACAACCATTAGCCCAGCACCTAACATCTACACCCCTTATCCCAGTGCCTCACATCTACACCCCTTAGCCCAGTGCCTCACATCTACACCCCTTATCCCAGCATCTCACATCTACACCCCTTATCCCAACACCTCACATCTACAACCCTTATCCCAGTGCCTCACATCTACAACCCTTATCCCAGCGCCTGACATCTACAACCCTTATCCCAGCATCTCACATCTACACCCCTTATCCCAACACCTCACATCTACAACCCTTATCCCAGTGCCTCACATCTATACCCCTTATCCCAGCAACTCATATCTACAACCCTTATCCCAGCGCCTCACATCTACACCCCTTATCCCAGCATCTCACATCTACACCCCTTATCCCAACACCTCACATCTACAACCCTTATCCCAGTGCCTCACATCTACACCCCTTAGCCCAGTGCCTCACATCTACACCCCTTATCCCAGCATCTCACATCTACACCCCTTATCCCAACACCTCACATCTACAACCCTTATCCCAGTGCCTCACATCTACACCCCTTATCCCAGCAACTCATATCTACAACCCTTATCCCAGCGCCTCACATCTACAACCCTTAGCCCAGCACCTCACATCTACCTTACAACCCGTAGTCCAGAACCTCACATCTAGCCTACAACCCTTAGTCCAGCACCTCACATCTACACCCCTTATCCCAGACCCTCACATTTATAGCCCTTATCCCAGCACCTCACATCTACCCTACAACCCTTATCCCATTACCTCACATCTACCCTACAACCCTTATCCCAGCGCCTCACATCTACAACCCTTAGCCCAGCACATCACATCTACCCTACAACCCTTAGTCCAGAACCTCACATCTACCCTACAACCCTTAGTCCAGAACCTCACATCTACCCTACAACCCTTAGCCCAGCATCTCACATCTACCCTCCAACCCTTAGTCCAGAACCTCACATCTACCCTACAACCCTTAGCCCAGCATCTCATATCTACCCTACAACCCTTAGCCCAGCATCTCACATCTACCCTCCAACCCTTAGTCCAGAACCTCACATCTACCCTACAACCCTTAGTCCAGCACCTTACATCTACCCTACAACTCTTAGTCCAGCACCTCACATCTACCCTACAGCCCTTATCCCAGCACCTCACATCTACACCAAAACACTTATCCCAGCGCCTCAAATCTACAACCCTTATCCCAGCGCCTCACATCTACAACCCGTAGTCCAGAACCTCACATCTAGCCTACAACCCTTAGTCCAGCACCTCACATCTACAACCCTTATCCCAGCGCCTCACATCTACAACCCTTAGCCCAGCACCTCACATCTACCCTACAACCCTTAGTCCAGCACCTCACATCTACACCCCTTATCCCAGCACCTCACATCTACAACCCTTATCCCAGCAACTCACATCTACACCCCTTATCCCAGCGCCTCACATCTACAACCATTAGCCCAGCACCTAACATCTACACCCCTTATCCCAGTGCCTCACATCTACACCCCTTAGCCCAGTGCCTCACATCTACACCCCTTATCCCAGCATCTCACATCTACACCCCTTATCCCAACACCTCACATCTACAACCCTTATCCCAGTGCCTCACATCTACACCCCTTAGCCCAGTGCCTCACATCTACACCCCTTATCCCAGCATCTCACATCTACACCCCTTATCCCAACACCTCACATCTACAACCCTTATCCCAGCACCTCACATCTACACCCCTTATCCCAGCAACTCATATCTACAACCCTTATCCCAGCGCCTCACATCTACAACCCTTAGCCCAGCACCTCACATCTACCTTACAACCCGTAGTCCAGAACCTCACATCTAGCCTACAACCCTTAGTCCAGCACCTCACATCTACACCCCTTATCCCAGACCCTCACATTTATAGCCCTTATCCCAGCACCTCACATCTACCCTACAACCCTTATCCCATTACCTCACATCTACCCTACAACCCTTATCCCAGCGCCTCACATCTACAACCCTTAGCCCAGCACATCACATCTACCCTACAACCCTTAGTCCAGAACCTCACATCTACCCTACAACCCTTAGCCCAGCATCTCACATCTACCCTACAACCCTTAGCCCAGCATCTCACATCTACCTTCCAACCCTTAGTCCAGAACCTCACATCTACCCTACAACGCTTAGTCCAGCACCTTACATCTACCCTACAACCCTTAGCCCAGCATCTCACATCTACCCTACAACCCTTAGTCCAGAACCTCATATCTACCCTCCAACCCTTAGTCCAGAACCTCACATCTACCCTACAACCCTTAGTCCAGCACCTTACATCTACCCTCCAACCCTTAGTCCAGAACCTCACATCTACCCTACAACCCTTAGTCCAGCACCTTACATCTACCCTACAACCCTTAGTCCAGAACCTCACATCTACCCTACAACCCTTAGTCCAGGACCTCACATCTACCCTACAACCCTTAGTCCAGCACCTTACATCTACCCTACAACCATTAGTCCAGAACCTCACATCTACCCTACAACCCTTAGTCCAGAACCTCACATCTACCCTACAACCCTTAGTCCAGCACCTTACATCTACCCTACAACCCTTAGTCCAGCACCTTACATCTACCCTACAACCCTTAGTCCAGCACCTTACATCTACCCTACAACCCTTAGTCCAGCACCTTACATCTACCCTACAACTCTTAGTCCAGCACCTTACATCTACCCTACAACCCTTAGTCCAGCACCTTACATCTACCCTACAACCCTTAGTCCAGCACCTTACATCTACCCTACAACCCTTAGTCCAGCACCTTACATCTACCCTACAACCCTTAGTCCAGCACCTTACATCTACCCTACAACCCTTAGTCCAGCACCTTACATCTACCCTACAACCCTTAGTCCAGCACCTTACATCTACCCTACAGCCATTTCTGTTCTGTTGGCCTGGGAAAATAGGAGTTTCCTTCATGAGGAACAGGGGTTTT
This sequence comes from Oncorhynchus masou masou, assembly GCF_036934945.1. Taxonomy (NCBI): domain Eukaryota; kingdom Metazoa; phylum Chordata; class Actinopteri; order Salmoniformes; family Salmonidae; genus Oncorhynchus; species Oncorhynchus masou. The sequence goes on from NC_088244.1 coordinate 19,748,329, forward strand.
ACATTGGAATTCCGAAAGGAAACTGTCCTGAAATTTAAACAACAGCCTCCTCCAGCTCAGCCTCCTAATGAAAGGTGAATTGGCGAGGTGCCCTGAACCAAACACTGCTTTAGTCAGAGTAGAGTAGACACATTTGTGTCAATCTGACAAGCATCTTTATGTGTCTAAAAAAACAGCTGCAGTTCATGTTACACAATGTGTGTTGAGTGTATGCCCACGTGTGCGTGTGTTTGTGTAGCTTTGACCAAATCCCTCCTTTAAAAGGTCAATCCGGAGTTATTACCTCCCTTTTTGGACTGTTAAATTCATGATATATAGCCATTTATTTTGAAGAATATAACTCATAAATGCCTCATAAGCTTAGTTAAACTGTCGTGCCCCACCATAACCCAAAATATACAGTGCATTCGGAAAGTATTCAGACCCCTTGACTTTTTCCTCATTTTGTTATGTTACAGCCTTATTCTAAAATTGATTAAATTGCTTTTTTATTATTTAACGATTCCAGAACAGGCCATTTTACCAGTAAGTAAACTTATGGCTTTGTTCCCAGAACCAATGGTAAACCAAAAATGTACATTCCCACAACTTCCAAGGAACCAAGTGTGCTAGCTGGGAAGTGGCCAGCAGCATACCACCCTGCATCCCACTGCTGGCTTGCTTCTAAAGCTAAGCAGGGTTGGTCCCTGGATGGGAGACCAGATGCTGCTGGAAGTGGTGTTGGAGGGCCAGTAGGAAGCACCCTTTCCTCAGGTCTCAAAAAATATCCCAATGCCTCAGAGCAGTGATTGGGGACGTTTCCCTGTGCAGGGTGCCGTCTTTCGGATGGGAAGTTAAACGGCTGTCCTGACTCTCTGTGTCACTGTCACTAAAGATCCCATGGCACTTATCGTAAGAGTAGGTGTGTTAACCCAGGTGTCCTGGCTAAATTCCCAATCTGAGCCTCATACTATCACGGTCACCCTATCATCCCCAGCTTACAATTGGCTCATTCATTCCACCTCCTCTCCCCTGTAACTATTCCTCAGGTCATTGCTGTAAATGAGAATGTGTTCTCAGTTATATAAAAATCAATGTAAAAGTTGTCAAAAATATAAATAGTAAAGTACAAATACAACTTAAGTAGTACTTTAAAGTATTTTTACTTAAGTACATTACAGCACTGAATCTCCTCTCCATTGGGGTGATGGACAGCTAAGCACTCAGACCTCATTGACGCTAACAGCACTGAACAGGGCCAATAAGAACAATGCTAGCCGGGGCTATGCTGCAATAGCCTGGGCGCTAGTGTGTTCCAGCTATTCCATTTCAATTCAGTCAATTCTGGGTATGAATTGAAAATATGGAACCTTACATTATTTTTCATGAGGAATGATCAATTCCTGATTTACAATTTTAATTCACCTCTTGAGTTGACTGATTTAATAAAAAAGAAACGACTCCAACCGTGTTTCCATCATTAACCTAACAGGGTTACCTCAACAAGACAATGATAAATTGGCCGAATCAGACTAGCGCCCAGGCTAGCACTAGGCAGCTCTGAAATTGGACTCTGCTCTAATACACTGGCACCCACACGAGGGCTGGGGTCACGGAATGTGATTGCTATTAGGTTTGCACTTGAAGTGCCAGCCCTGTCCATACCCCTGACTGGACAGGGCTTGTTTGGAACATGCTCAGGGCACGGATTAGCTCTGGGAGCTGTAGTTCTCTCAGGGGTATATCTCAGGGAGCTGTAGTTCTCTCAGGGGTATGTCTATTGGAGCTGTAGTTATCTCACAGGGGTATATTCTAGTGTTTATGCGTCTCTGGATTGAGCCATCCCATAATAGTCCCTTAACATTCCCAACAGCAGCTTCAGGCACTGAGATACAGAGCAGTGGGAGGGGGGGGGGGGGGTGGCACAGTAGCATGCACATGCAGAACATTGTGTTCCCACGGACAACTATACACATTCTATGGGAACGCATGTTTACATGGTACTCTTATGTAATTACAATTTTGTAGAAACATTGATTTCATTACCATATTTATTTTCACTGTATTGTGACTGAAACCCTTTTATCTTGCATGTGGCTGTCCTTAACCATTATAGGTCTAAAAGCATGCATGTGTAAAATGTATCATCCTGTTTGGTTTTCATGACTGACTTTCTGTGGATTGTTGATAACTCGCCAATAGATAATCCTATCATCAATATAGAGCATCACGGTTGTATGCAATGTTGTCATAACATTATGCTTAAACAATGTTCACATGATGCACCCAAATCACTGTGCATTGTCTTACTTACAAGCCATTCCAATATTAACAAAAACATCACTCACGAAATCACAAAAAATGCTTTATCGCCCCATCCAGAATAGACATAATTCATTGTAATGTGTATGTTGCGTTACACATGTGAGCTCTGTCGGCTCTCTTGTGTATAAGCATGCCCTCTTTGATAGGGAAGACTATGTTCTCCATCAATTTTGTTGCCCGGCCCCAATAAAGGCCTTCACGATAGTGGGATGGAGGAGAGGGAGGACATGGATTCCACCTCCACCCTGCAGCCTTACTGGATCTCTCTTTTCTTCTGTTCCCTCCATTCTGTTCTCTACTTTTAAACACGGCTCCAGCTTCATGTAAGTCTGTTCTAGCTCCTGCTCCCTTCTTCCTCCCCCCCTCTCTCCCCTCCTCTCTTGCTTAATTTTGCTCTCACATATTTCTCTTCCTCTCAACTATTTATCTCCCCATCTCTCTCTTTCTTGCTCTCCTCCCCTTTCTTTTTTCCCTTCTCTTTTTCTATCCCTCTGTCTCCCTCTCTTTTCCCCCCTCCTCCCTTTTCTTTCTTTCTCTGTCCTCACCCTCGTTCTCGCTCTCTCCTCCCTCTCTTCTGCACGGGTTCTTTAAGTCTGGAGGCTAAACAGCAGTAGTGTAGCAACTACTTATGTGATAAGAGATTTGACTAATTTAAATGTTATAGTATGCATTGTTTGACACACAATGTTAAATTCAAGTCTCCCTACCATCATATCTAAGCCAATATGACACCAATGTTGATTCAAATCAACTTGATTGAAGGTACACAACACATGATCGTCATGATCCGTCTGGCTGTTACCGAGAACTACTATACCGGATATTTGCCAGGGTCGTTAGCATTTGTTCTAGACTATAGGATTAAAATGAGGTCACGATTTCCACCGAAGGTGGCTCCTCTCCCTGTTCGGGCGGGGCTCGGCGGTCGGCGTCGCCGGCCTACTAGCCATCACCGATCCATGTTTCCTTTTCCGTTTGTTTTGTCTTTGGTTCTGTCACACCTGATTTTCATTTGTTTTGATTTCTGTGTGTATATTTACCCTGTTTCCCCGCTTAGGTTTGTGCGGGATTATTTGTTCTTGTTGAGGCTTGCCTCAGTGTATTTTCACGTGTAGTGATTTTAGTAAGGGTGCGTTGTGGTTCTACGCCTTACGGGTGAACTGTTTGTTCCCTTTGGGTTTTGGGCGTTTGTACTGGACTGTATTTGTTTTGGACTTGCCCTGATTAATCTTGATACTCCCCATCCCGGATCCGGGATCGTGAATAAAGCCTCAGGCTCATTAGCATAACGCAACGTTAACGATTTCTGAAAATCGCAAATAAAATGAAAATAATGCGCCTGCTCTCAAGCTTAGCCTTTTCTTAACAACACTGTCATCTCAGATTTTCAAAATATGCTTTTGAACCATAGCAAATCAATCATTTGTGTAAGAGTATTGCAAGCTAGCTTAGCATTTTGAGTAGCATTTAGCACGCAACATTTTCACAAAAACCAGATAACCAAATAAATAAAATCATTTACCTTTGAAGAACTTCGGATGTTTTCAATGAGGAGACTCTCAGTTACATAGCAAATGTTCAGTTTTTCCTGAAAGAATCTTTGTGTAGGAGAAATCGCTCCGTTTTGTACATCACATTTGGCTACCGAAACTAACCGAAAATTCAGTCACCAAAACGTCAAACTTTTTCCGAATTAACTCCATAATATCGACCGAAACATGGCAAACGTTGTTTAGAATCAATCCTCAAGGTGTTTTTCACATATCTCTTCATTGATATGCAGTTCGTGGAAGCCTGCTTTCCCCTCAGAATCGCATGGAAAAATACCAGCAGCTGAAAAAGACGCACCAATTTCGAAGGAGGACACCGGGCGGACACCTGGAAAATGTAGTCTCTTATGGTCAATCTTCCAATGATATGCCTACAAATACGTCACAATGCTGCAGACACCTTGGGGAAACGACAGAAAGGGCAGGCTCATTCCTCTCGCATTCACAGCCATATAAGGAGACAATGGAAAACGGAGCCTCAAAAATCCTGCTGATTTCCTGGTTGCCGTTTCATCTTGGTTTTGCCTGTAGCTCCCGTTCTAGGGCACCCACAGACAATATTTTTGCAGTTCTGGAAAATTCAGAGTGTTTTCTTTTCAAAGCTATCAATTATATGCATAGTCGAGCATCTTTTTGTGACAAAATATCTTATTTAAAACGGGAACGTTTTTCATCCAAAAATGAAATTGCGCCCCCAGAGTTTCAAGAGGTTAAAAGTTACACGTTATACTGACATTTCTGCTCTCCTGCGTTTGACTCCTCACTTACCTTCAGTACGCACGCAACAACAGCGTCCATAAAATTACCATTAGACTTATATCCATTTGGACTGAACAAGTTTGTAAGTGCAACATTTTTTAAATTAAATTCACAATCTTTCTCTCTCACATACACATTTCTGCCTAATAAAAACCAACAATGTGCTACCTTTTTGTAGTATTTCAGCCGAATCTCACTGTTCGGTAGCAGCTAGCTAGTAGAAAGCTGTAGCTAGCTAGCTAACACCAGTTGGATGAAAAGCAAAAGGAAGGTAGCTAGCTAGCCAGGTATATGTTGACATGGACGGGTTTTCATATGGCTAAAGACAGTCATCTGTGTAAACTGCTGACCTGGACACTTGCGTGTAATCAGAGCACAAATAAATCTGCTAGCGAACGTCCTTGGCTGCTATTACAGCCAGTTAGATACACCAAACGTTGGTAACTTTGGGAAAACTGTCACGCTGCTAATGTATAATACATGCACACACCAGAAGTGGTATAGTTTTTGACACCCCCCTCCCTTTTCCGACACACAAACCCCCTTGCGCACATACCCATATGGTGTGTGCTTATTTTAATGAATTGGGTGTCTCTTAAAAGAGCCCTTGGGTTTGTTGGTCCTCGTTGAGTGTAGGGACAGGGAGTGTGACGACGCAACTATGGAAGAGAGAACAGTGGAGAGGCCAGGTATCGGTTTCCCGTTAGTGATGGAACTTATGTTATGAACTTGTGTTTTAATGTATCTTTCCTACAACGGCCAAATATGTAATATGTGTTTTCCTCAACACCACACAGAGAAAACAGTCGCTATGTGTGTTTTTGGTGCATGTATCGAAAGAAAGGAAGATCAGTTTTCTCCATTCAAATCTTTCATTAATATTAGAATTATTTCACAATACGGACGACGGATCAGCTTCTAGAAAGATATTACCACTTACGGCTGAAAGTATTGAAGTGGCTTATTCTAATGCTCACCCAATAAAATCACAGATCTGGCACATCATTACATCATGAAATATATTAAGTAGCCTGCAAGTAGCAAAATAGAACTCGACTTTTACCAAATTTTGTTCTTACAGCCTGAATTTTAAATGGATTAAATTGAGATGTAGTGTCACTGGACTACACACAGTACCCCATAATGTCAAAGTGGAATCATGTTTTTAGTTTTTTTTACAAATAAATTACAAATGAAAAGCTGAAATGTCTTGAGTCAGTAAGTATTCAAACCCTTTGTTATGGCAAGCCTAAATCAATTCAGGAGTAAACTTTGCAAAACAAGTCACATAATAAGTTGCATGGACTCACTCTGTGTGCAATAATAGTGTTTAACATGATTTTTGAATGACTACCTCATCTCTGTATCCCACACATATAATTATCTGTAAGATCCCTCAATGGAGTAGTGAATTTCAAACACAGATTCAACCACAAAAACCAGGGAGGTTTTCCAACGCCTCACAAAGAAGGGCACCTGTTGGTAGATGGAATATCCCTTTGAGCATGGTGGATGGTGTATCAATACACCCAGTCACTACAAAGGTACAGTCATCCTTCCTAACTCAGTTGTCGGAGAGGAAGGAAACTGCTCAGGAATTTCACTATGAGGCCAATGGTGACTTTAAAACAGTTAGATAGCTGTGGTAGGAGAAAACAGAGGGTGGATCAACAACGTTGTAGTTACTCCACAATACAAACCTAAATGACAGTTTGAAAAGAAGGAAGCCTAAACAGAATAAAAACATTCCAAAACATGCATCCTTTTTTGAATAAGGCGATAAAGTAAAACTGCAAAAACTGTGGCAAATAAATGAACTTCATGTCCTGAATACAAAGCGTTATGTTTGGGGCAAATCCTAAACAACACATTACTGAGTACCACTCTTCATATTTTCAAGCATGGTGGTAGCTGCATCATGTCATGGGTATGCTTGTCGTCGGAAAAGACTAGGGAGTTTTGTTGTTGTTGAGCTAAGCACAGGTAAAATCCTAGAGGAAATCCTGGTTCAGTGCACTTTCCAACAGACACTGGGAGACAAATTCACCTTTCAGCAGGACAATACCCTAAAACACAAGGCCAAATATACCCTGGAGTTGCTTACCAAGACGATATTGAATGTTCCTGAGTAGCCAAGTTACAGTTAGGACTTAAATCGGCTTAAAAATCTATGGCAAGACTTGAAAATGGCTGTCGAGCAATGATCAACAACCAACTTGACAGAGCTTGAAGAATTTTAGAAAGATGAATGTGCAAATAATCCAGGTGTACAAAGCTCTTAGAGACTCTCCCAGAAAGACTCGCTGCTTAAGGTGATTGTAACGTGTATTGACAGAGGGGTGTGAATACTTATGTAAATTTGATATTTCTGTATTTTATTTTCAATAAATGTGCAGAAATGTCTAAACATGTTTTCACTTTGTCATTATGGGGTATTGTGTGTAGATAGTTGAGAAGAGATATATGTAATACATTTTGAATTCTGTCTGTAACACAACAAAAATGTGAAATAAGTCAAGTGTTATGAAAACTTTCTGAAGTTACTGTATTTCAATATGATTGAAATGGCCCTATAGCTTACTGTTTATATTTTAATACCGCCATCTCGGTTTTCATTTGAAGCATCCTTTTATACGTCACTTGTATGTATCAATTGCAAAGATATTAGCAACTTTGCATTTGTAGTCAACTTTGTTCTGAAGTTATTGCTGTCACAGAGAGACAGATAAACCATGTGATTCTATATTTACCGGAGATCGTCTTTGTATTAAGTGACATGGGGGGGGGCATTTAACAACGCACTTACCTTTTCTGTTAGTGGTCTGAAGCAGCTGTTTGATTCCAAGCGTTTTCAAGTGCAACTTTAATAACTATGGTTTATGTAATGATGCTACTACAGAGGTTCTAACGATTAACTTGGCCTTAAGATGCTCAGGGCCGGCTCTAGCCTTTTAGGGTCCATAAGCAAGATTTTGTTCCATCTGGAAAATCACCTGTTAATATTAAATAAATACTAATAACTACATTATTTCTGTTGCCATTTGTCAAACCCCCGAGGTGCCTAATTTCTATTATAAACTTAGAGCAGTAAAAATAAATGTTTTGTCATACTCCTGATTTACCACGGCTGTCAGCCAATCAGCATTCAGGGCTCGAGCAAACCACTTTATAATGTTGTATAATCACCTTCCGGTGTAAGAACCAGAAGGTGGTTAATATAATTTTTTTTGTTCTTGTTTTTGTGCATCTTTGAGCAATGTTCTATCGATTCCCTGGGTCATCTCATGTTCAAGCAGGCAGCAATTCATTAATTTAACAGAGTGTGTAACACATTTTTCCTATTTTCCTGCCTCTTCAGTCCAAGGTGCATTGCATGGTGGTGCGGTTGTGAATGTCAGACTGGCACTCTGAGGCACATCGATCTGCAGGTTAAACATTATGAGATTGTAGACTCCTAAATCTATAATGCAGTTTGTTTTGGCGATTTTACAGCTAACTAGCTACTTCACATGCTGATATTGACTTTGGTATTATTGTGTGTAGCTACGTTTGCTAGCTAGCTAGCCAGCCAGCCCATAGAGAAAGCATTGCATTGTGGGTTTTGTAGTCGACTTGAGCAGCGACAGATTTCAGCAACGATTTTCAGATGTTGCTTCCAATCTTATTATAACAACAAAATTAAACATTTGTTCAAAATAAAATATTGTTCTCATATATTAGTATAATGCAACACAGTAAATTATAGGAATGAGTGGTTTTGGGTGGAATTGTCCTTTATTAAGTGAGTAGTCGTCATTGGTCTGAAGCCGAAAAAGGAAGGAAATCCACATGACACCACAATGCTTACTTCACCCATGCTCTACCAAGGTTTTCCAGCACACAGCATTGACCTACTACAGTATCTATGTTGGTCTATTGTACTTCCAACAATGTGTAGGCAGGTTGCTTAGGATTCAAACCTTCTCAAACAGCCTAATGCATATTCTTCAGAGGGATAATGGACTTTATGGACTTAATATTGGTAGTATAAATATATCAAATAATATTTAGATATTTAGACTACTGATCAAAAGTTTTAGAACACCTACTCATTCAAGGGTTTTTCTTTATTTTAGCTATTTTCAACATTGTAGAATAATAGTAAAGACATCAAAACTATGAAATAACACACATGGAATCATGTAGTAACCAAAAAAGTGTTAAACAAATCAAAATACATTTTATATTTGAGATTCTTCAAATAGCCACCCTTTGACTTGAGGACCTTGTGCATGTCAGGTAAAATAACAACGCAATATTTATATCCCAGGACAAATGAGCAAGCTAGCTAAATTGTTAAGCTACATAGTAATTTGACTGAGGTAATGAACAGTCCATTGTTCAGCACAGCAATTGATAAAACAGGACCATGTTTGAAAAACAAGTGGTTCTGAGCTCAAGTCAGTATTACACAGCTTACAGGTGCAGAAATCAGGAATGTTGACAGGCTCTATAGACCTCTATCTATATGAGTCACTGTGTCTCGAATAACACCTCTTGTTATGTTGGGTACCTACTGACTAAAAAATATGTTATGAAATGTATGTATTTTTCAATGAGTGCATTCTTATTAAATTAAAGGTTTAAGGAAATACAGGCAGGCACCACATTACTACAAAACAAAACAGCTCACTCAATTAAGCCTGATGGTGTTGTCAGTATAAAAGCAAAGCTCGCTTTCAAATGATAAAAAAAGCTTGAAAAGGTCATGGAATGGGGTAATGTCTTAGTGTAAGGTGGGAAGAACACAATACATTACCTTGTATGCGGTACAAATCCCATTATTGTGGGAGCACCTCTAAGAATATGCATTAGGCTGTTTGAGAAGGTTTGAATCCTAAGCAACCTGCCTACACATTGTTGGAAGTACAATAGACCAACATAGATACTGTAGTAGGTCAACGCTGTGTGCTGGAAAACCTTGGTAGAGCATGGGTGAAGTATGCATTGTGATGCTCATGGGAATTTCCTTTTTTTTCAGCTTCAGATCAATGCCTACGTATCACTTAAAATGTATTTTGTTTGTTTTGAAGAATCTATATGGATCTCCTCACTGCTCTTATACTGTGCTCAGCTGTCCTTCTATACTGTAATGTAGCTAAAATACATTTAAGACAATCCTCTATACTAGACTTCCCTTTCCCTATTGGGGTCTTGCATACACAACATCTATTTCTTCTGATTTAGAAATACAACTGAGTACATGATTGCCTTTTCTGGTGCATCAGTGGCTCATATTTGCAAACTGCTTGGGATTATCATAAAGAATTACCTTCAAGTGTTCTAGAAGAAACCGCTTTATGAATTCAGCAATGCTGTATATACATCAGAGAGAATCATTTTCACCCTCATAGGTCAAGGTTCAATTGCAGGGCATCCTTGTATTGAAATGAGATATGAATAAATATTGTTTTTTAGTATATGTTGTGTGTGTGATTATGTTTCTGAATTGAATAAAATTGGGGAGGAAATGCCGTACGCATTTGACAGAAGACTACAGCTAGCCAACTGCCACTAGGGGGAGTGCAATTCTAAGCCATGACCATTCAAATTGTCTTTCACTGTTCAGGGACACACTGTTATTTCACCTTGTTCTTTAGTTTCGCAATGATCAGGCTGATGAAAACACCATCATTATATGATTAATATGAGAGTCTGCTCACAGGTAGCCATCGTAAACCTGTAGCAGCCATCCATAATCACATCCCCTCGTTCCTTCCTCTAACTGCATCCTTCTATCCCTCCTTAACCCACCATCCTGCCCTTTCTTTCTCCCTGCTTTATTCTTACACATTCTCTCTATACTTTATTCCACCATGTTGCATTTCAACTTCTATAGATTGACCACTGCATCTCATCTCCCCCTCCACCCCTGAAGCCAGACCCCTCTCTTGGGTCACCCTATCCCATGTTGTAGTGCTGACATGTAGGCTGCCTCTCGACGTACGGGGCGGGGCGCTGGACGGGGGCCATTTCTCTTTATTTGTTTGACTTCACATTCAAGTCTCTCTCTTAGAGGACAACTGGATGCCATGATGAGATTGACCTGGTTGAGTATCAGTGATTGACTAGGAATGTTAAGTAGAGTGAGGGTCATACTATGATAATGCTCCATGTCAGTCTGTAGTAGCAGACCGCAGTCGGTGCTGGAGCATGTCAAGCAGCTCTCTGTATAAGCACATTTATTCTGATTGATGGCTCAACTGATACCACTGTGTGCCCTTTACCGACTTTCATTTTGCTGGACCAGCAGATTCATATTGATACAGCACAATGATGATATAGCCATAAAGAAGCAGTGTTTGTCTGACGCTGATAAATGCTTTCAGCTGTGATTCCACATTTGCTCTTAGAATATGTTGGTGTCTTTGGCTGGTCTCCAGAATACACAGCACTGTTAATGTAACACCATGCCATCCATTGGAAATTTGACCTTGACTTTAAACTTGGTGGTTATGCAGTGAGATAGCGATTCTCTTACTGGGATAATGTAATGTCTTTGTCATAAAGGTTATGCCTCATAAAGAATGATGGTCAGAGGTGTGAGTGATGTCATTCAACCACCAAAGAGTTCTGACTTTCTATGTTCTATGTTAATCTCCTTTTTATGTTCTGTCAGTCTGGAGTAGTTTGAGATGTGCCGTATCTAAAAATGAGTTAATATTGGTTTTCATCCAGTTAAATGTAATCGAAAATGTAGTCTACGTAATCGCCAAAAATTATTATTTATCACGAGGGCCATAAACAATACTTAGTAAGGCTGCATACTCAAAAAAGTTTAAAATCTCCCCTTTCTTGTAAGAATAGTTATAAATTGCTGAGGTGTAGTCATTTTTGAGGACACAAGCTCAAGTACACAGTACAAATATGATCAAAATGAAATATTTAATGATGTATTTCCTATTCAACAAAACTGAATGAGGAAGGGTTTAATTTACTTATATTATTTCTAAATATAGTATAATCACATTATAAAACGACTAACTATAAGATTTCACCTTCCTTATAACTGTAAAATATATATATTTGTATGTTTAGTGTTAGAGAAAATGTGCATATTTTCTAAAGGTCTTTCTTGGTCAAAACATCTTCCTCCATCCCTGTGAACATCTCAGAGAGCATGGCTTCCTGAACTTGTTAGGAACTCGCCTTTCATCTCATATTCATCTTGTCTGTCTATGACAAACAGAAAGTGTTTGTTTAAAATCGATGGATTATTTTAGATAAATCGATCTCTGAATGTGCTGAATGTACCGTGATGAAACCACTCTCCTGCTGCGCTACGATGAAACGATTGCAGCCATGTTCTTTGTCAGTGGCTTTCAGCCAGGAGTTGATGGACAGTCAGAAGAGTGAATGAAATGGTAGGAGGGACATCCTAGCTTTAAGTGGTTTCAGATTTCACATCTATGTCACACGGGCTCAGAAAATATACTCTGTGTCCAAGGGAACCAGGACTAAATGTGTGTCGGATGCTGGACCAGAAACACACATGTCCCCTAAACAGGGACTTTACAGTGGCTTGCGAAAGTATTCACCCCCCTTGGTTTCCTATTATGTTGCCTTACAACCTGGAATGAAAATTGATTATATTTTTTATTTTTTGGGGGGGGGGGGTTGTATCATTTGATTTACACAACATGCCTACCACTTTAAATATACAAAAAATAATAATTGTGAAACAAACATGAAATAAGATTTTTTTTTTAATAAAAACTTGAGCGTGCATAACTACCTTTTCAGCAATTACAGCTGCAAGTCTCTTGGGGTATGTCTCTATAAGCTTGGCACATCTAGCCACTGGGATTTTTGACCATTCTTCAAGGCAAAACTGCTCCAGCTCCTTCAAGTTGGATGGGTTCCGCTGGTGTACAGCTATCTTTAAGTCATACCACTGATTCTCAATTGGATTGAAGTCTGGGCTTTACTAGGCCATTCCAAGAAATTTTAATGTTTCCCCTTATACTTCTCAAGTGTTGCTTTAGCAGTATGCTTAGGGTCATTGTCCTGCTGGAAGGTGAACCTCCGTCCCAGTCTCAAATCTCTGGAAGACTGAAACAGGTTTCCCTCAAGAATTTCCCTGTATTTAGCGCCATCCATCATTCCTTCAATTCTGACCAGTTTCCCAGTCCCTGAAAAACATCCCCACAGCATAATGCTGCCACGCCATGCTTCACAGTGGGGATGGTGTTCTCAGGGTGATAAGAGGTGTTGGGTTTGTGCCAGACATAGTGTTTTCCTTGATGGCCAAAAAGCTTAATTTTAGTCTCATCTGACCAGAGTACCTTCTTCCATATGTTTGGGGAGTCTCCCACATGCCTTTTGGCGAACACCAAACGTGTTTGCTTATTTTTATCTTTAAGCAATGCCTTTTTTTCTGGCCACTCTTCCGTACAGCTCAGCTCTGTTGGGGTGTACGGCTTAAAGTGGTCCTATGGATAGATACTCCAATCGCCGCTGTGGAGCTTTGTAGCTCCTTCAGGGTTATCATTGGGCCTGACCGCTTCGTTTGCCCCTTTTACGGCGACGTTGTTTAGGTTCTCCGGCTGGGATCTGATCCATTGTTTTGGGTGGAAGGCAAAACACAGGATCCGCTCCGGGAAAGTCATATTCCTGGTCGTAATGATGGTGAGTAGACGTTGCTCTTATATTCAGTAGTTCCTCCCGACTGTATGTAATGAAACCTAAGATTACCTGGGGTACCAATGTAAGAAATAACACATAAAAAAAAAAATACTGCATCGTTTCCTAGGAACGCGAAGCGAGGCGTCCATCTCTGTCGGCGCCGGACGTATGTAGACTACTGTGCTTGTCTGATGCTTTAAGCCTGGTCCTCCATCTGCTGCTGGTCTTCGCAGATTCTACCATTACGCTCCTGAAGTTGCTGGTAATGGGCTGCACCAGGGGTCGGCAACTTTTTCCATTTGAAGTGCCAATTTATCTTACAATTTCTACCGATCTGAGTGCCAGTTATGATTTTCATATGCACATTTTCATGTAACAGTTTCATTTAATTTATAATAGTATTCGTATCTCAATCATTATAATGTGGTTCTATTGCCTTTGCCAACTTCTATTGTCATTGCCAACTATATAAAAATAGCCTACATAAAGCCAACTAATAAAAACATTGCAGCCTGCAGGTAGAAAATATCCTGATAAAATAAATATCCTATAAATCACATTGGCTACACATGGCCTGTCTGGAAGGAACTTGAAACATTGTATCAACTATTAACTGGTCCGGCCTCAAGCTCTGCTAGCAAATTCACAACATTGTATCAAATATTCTGGGCCCTCAGTTTCCCACTCTAGTGATCTCCAGACAGACACAGCTGTAGGCTATTTGCACAAGGGATAAGAAGTAATCAGGTAGGCCTATTTTATGACGTTTCACCCAGATCAGAGCATTACATTTTTCCCCCCTTTCATCCCAAGTGATTATCAAAATATTTTTCAAATAAGCTACTTTGAGGAACTATTGTCATTCTCAATGGATGTAAAAACAGACTTTGTTTACTTGCTGTTTTAGGTGAAGAAAACATTTTGTTTAGAAGCGCCACAGTGGTGGTGAGTTAAGACAATCATAAATCATATCAGATCCCCATATTTATAGGTCTGTAGGCCAGGTAGCCTAGGTCTACTTCTATGTATGACCAGGTGCGTGACCTTACTCAAGATTGACAGGAGCGCTACAAATAAAAGACAATGAATAAATTGACAACTGTCTTAAATGGAATGAAATGAACCTAAACTTGTTCCTCACAAGTGTAGCCTAGGTTGTGTGGTCTGTAAACAGTGTTCACTTCGAAAATGAGAACGGTAAAAGACTAATGATAATATATTGAATACATTAACAGAAATTGCCATAACCAATTAAGGGCAAATGTACTACTAGTGATACTGGTGTGCCATCCTGTGGCCTCTGTAATGGATTAGTTCACTGAGACATGCATGAATCAGACAAGTGTCTCGTGTGCCATTTAAAAATATATATTTACACTACAAAAGTATGTGGAAGCCTGCATGTCGAACATCTCATTACAAAATCATGGGCATTAACATGGTGTTGGTCCCCTCTTTGCTGCTATAACAGCCTTCGCTCTTCTGGGAAGGCTTTCCACTAGATGTTGGAACATTGCTGCAGGGACTTGCTTCCATTCAGCCACAAGAGCATTAGTGAGGTTGGGCACTGATGTTGGGTGATTAGGCTTGGCTCGCAGTTGGCGTTCCAATTCATCCCAAAGGTGTTCGATGGGATTAAGGTCTGTGCAGGCCAGTCAAGTTCTTACAAACTGATTTCGACAAACCATTTCTGTATGAACTTCGCTTTGTGCACTGGGGCATTGTCATGCTGAGACAGGAAAGAGCCTTCCCCAAACTGTTGCCCAAAAGTTGGAAGCACACAATTGTCTAGAATGTCATTGTATGCTGTAGTGTTAAGATTTCCCTTCGCCTCATCGCAGTGCTAGCCGTGCCACTAGAGATCCTGGTTCGACTCCAGGCTGTTGCAGCCGGTCGCGACCGGGAGACCTAATGGTCGTCGCACAATTAGCCCAGCGTCGTCCAGGTTAGGGGAGGGTTTGGCCGGTAGGGATGTTCTTGTCCCATTGCGCTCTAGTGATTCCTGTGGCGGACCGGGCGCAATGCACTCTGACACGGTCACCAGGTGTACGGTATTTCCTACAACACGTTGGTGCGACTGGCTTCTGTGTTACGCGGGCATTGTGTCAAGAAGCAGTGTGGCTTGGCAGTGTGGCTTGGCTGGGTTGAGGACGCACAGCTCTCGACCTTCGCCTCTCCCGAGGCCATACGGGAGTTGCAGCGGTGAGACAAGATTGTAACTACCAATTGGATACCATGAAATTGGGGAGAAAAAGGTATAAAAAAATAATATGATTTCCCTTCGCTGGAAGTAAGGAGCCTGAACCATGAAAAACAGCCCCAGACCATTATTTCTCCTCCACCAAACTTTACAGTTGGCACTATGCATTCGGGCAGGTATCTTTTTCTTGGCATCCGCCAAACCCAGGTACGTCTGTCGGACTGCCAGATGGAGCGTGATTCATCACTCCAGAGAATGCGTTTACACAGCTCCAGTGTCCAATGGCGGCGAGCTTTACACCACTCATAGGCTTGTGTGTGGCTGCTCGGCAGTGGAAACCTATTTCATGTAGCTCCTGACAAACAGTTTTGTGCTGATGTTGCTTCCAGAGGCAGTTTGGAACTCGGTAGTGAGAGTTGCAACCGAGGACATGCTTCAGCACTCGGTGGTCCCATTCTGTGATTTTGTGTGGCCTACCACTTTGCGGCTGAGCCTTGTTGCTCCTAGACATTTCCACTTACAGTTGACAGGGGCAGCTCTAGCAGGGCAGAAATTTGATGAACTGACTTGTTGGAAAGGCAGCATCCTATGGCGGTGCCACGTTGAAAGTCACTGAGCTCTTCAGTAAGGCCATTTTACTGCAAATGATCGTCTATGGAGATTGCATGGGTGTGTGCTCAATGTTATACACCTGTCAACAACGGGTGTGGCTGAAATAACCAAATCCACTAATTTGAAGGGGTGTCCACATACTTTTGTATATATAGTGTATTTGCTACTGCTCGACCCAAAATTATTCAGCCGACTAAATGGAGTCAGCTCTAGAAATATCTAAGTTACATAAGTATTCACAACCCTTTGATATGACAATCCAAACTGAGCTCAGGGGCTATAATTTCCTTTGATCCTCCTTGATTTATCATAACAACTTGATTGGAGTCCACCTGTGGCCAATTCACTTGTTTGGACATGATTTAGAAAGGAACACACCTGTCTATATAAGGTCCCACAGTTTACAGTGCATGTCAGAGCAGAAACTATACCATGAAGTCCAAGGAACTGTATGTAGATCTCCAAGACAGAATTGTGATGAGGTATATATCTGGGGAAGGGTATAAAACTATTTCTACAGTGTTTAAGGTTTCCAAGAGCACAGTGGTCTCCATCATTGGGAAATTGAAAAAATATGTAACTACCCATACTCATACAGACCAAGAAGGAAATAAATTCCACAAATTAACTTTTAACGAGGCACACCTGTTAATTGAAATGCATTACAGGTGACTACTTCATGAAGCTGGTTGAGAGAATGCCAAGACTGTGCAAAGCTGTCATCAAGGCAAAGGGTGGCTATTTTGAAGAATCTCAAATATAAAATATATTTTGATTTGTTTAACCCTTTTTTGGTTACTACATGATTCCATATGTGTTATTTCATAGTTTTCTTCACGATTATTCTACAATGTAGAAAATAGTAAAAATAAAGAAAAACCCTTGAATGAGTAGGTGTGTCCAAACTTTTGACTGGTACTATATGTAAATTAAATATTTCTGTATTCCATTTTCAATAAACAATTTCTAAAACCTGTTTTTACTTTGTCATTGTGGGATATTGTGTGTAGATGGATGAGAGCACATGGGGTATGAATACTTTCTGAAGGCACTGTATGTCTCTTGCTATGTGAGTGAGTGAGTGAGTGAGTGAGTGAGTGAGTGAGTGAGTGAGTGAGTGAGTGAGTGAGTGAGTGAGTGAGTGAGTGAGTGAGTGAGTGAGTGAGAGAGAGAGAGAGAGAGAGAGAGAGAGAGAGAGAGAGAGAGAGAGAGAGAGAGAGAGAGAGAGAGAGAGAGAGAGAGAGAGAGAGAGAGAGAGAGAGAGAGAGAGAGAGAGAGAGAGAGAGAGAGAGAGAGAGAGAGAGAGAGAGAGAGAGAGAGAGAGAGAGAGAGAGAGAGAGAGAGAGAGCGAGCAGACCAATGTTTTGACCAGTGGATGCTCCCATTTCTCTACCCCCTCAGACACGCTCTACAGTTTTGTGATCACAGAGACAGAAGATCTACCACCCACACAAACTAACGCCTGTAGCTAGTGCTCTTCACTTCAATTAGAGGGAAGATC
This sequence comes from Oncorhynchus masou masou, assembly GCF_036934945.1. NCBI lineage: Eukaryota > Metazoa > Chordata > Actinopteri > Salmoniformes > Salmonidae > Oncorhynchus > Oncorhynchus masou. The sequence continues at coordinate 19,765,919 of NC_088244.1, forward strand.
TAATGGATATGTCTGTGTGAATCAACAAACATTCATGAATTGAGAAGGATAAATAGAAAACAAACATGGCTATCGCTATCAGTTAACATTGTGGATTTGTGTTCATAAAACCAACGTTGATGTCCATTCATTTTATCCAGACCTTAGTGCATTTGTGGTGTCTCTAATTCAGTATGTTGCTTTCACAATTGTTTAGTAAATTCATATTAAATAAAACATTCCATAATTGAACAGTAAAGCAATAGCCCACTTGTTTACAGTCCACTGTGTTAGTTCAGTAGAATATACAGTATTATGCATTCAAGGAACAAATCATGATTAAGAAGAGAGACAATTGAACCGTCTGTGTTGGTTTTGGTTAATTTTGTCAGATGTTTGTAAATGGGGCACCCAGGCCTTTGAGATAGACTACTGATTGATTGCAGATGAATGAATTCCTCACTCTGTTCACAATAGGTGTTCAGTTTTGCTGCCTGTCTCTTTGTGTTGTGTTTTCTGGGTGCCATTGGCTGGTTCTTTCTGTAACAGAGGAAGCTCATATTGTGCTTGGAAGTGTGTGAAAGGGGGCATGCTATGACTGCCAGTCAGGGGGAGAAGGAGCTAAATGCCCAGATCAACAGGACACTTTAGTGTGTGTGTGTGTGTGTGTGTGTGTGTGTGTGCGTGTGTGTGTGTGGTATGGGGGATGGTGATGGATGGGGATTGAATAATGATGAGATGATGATAGGCCCGGGCCTCATCCGTACCCCTGTTTCCCATGGCCCCTGGGACGGGGTGGTACAACAGTCTGGCACGGCCTCTCAGAGAACAGACCTGCGCTTGTCTAGGGGAGCCATGTTTGTAAAATCTCAGTTGATGCTCAGCTGATGATAAGGATGATATGCCGCTGTTTGATCCAGGGCATTGCTCTGTCACCTCCAACCACTCCGTGAATACAAATTCAATTGACCTCCTGTTTTCATTTTCCTGCCGATACCCTTCACACCACCTGTTCACACGTAACCATTCACACCTTAGATATTCAATGACTTCATGAATAGCTTCATTTAGAGACCAGGTATTTTCATTCTCTCATACAATTCATGGGCCATTGTGTTCACTGCAATACCTCCTTGACCTTGACGGTTTAAAGCTCAAATATGCAACATTGAGGATTTTATTCCCTGAACAACTCAGCACTTGTAGCCTCTGCCTATTCTGATTACAGCATGGTTGTACACTCGTGCAGTTGTGGATAATATTGTGGCCACTCCCCATCGACCGTCTGTCCAATGAGGGTCCTTGCTGCAGGCTTCCATTTGCAGTTTCAATAGTACCATAGTGTTGCCTGGCAACCAGAATTGGCACATTTCGGGGAGGATCTATGTAGATGGCAGCAGCTGTAATTCACTTCAGCAGAGAGTGAGTGAGAGAGAGAGAATGTGAAGGTACAGATATTGAGGGAGAAGAGAGTCTAAAGTCAGAGAGGTGGAAAAGGGGAGAGGAACGGGGTCAGAGACGCAGGGAGGGAGTGATAGAGGTAGAGGAGTTACCATCTCTTGCCCTCATCGAGAAAGTTTGCTTCTGCGGCCAAAGAGGAGGAGGAGGAGGAGAGGGAGGAGGAAGAAGAGGCCCATTGCTAAGCCTGTTTGAGACTGTGTCTATCAGAGAAGAGAGGCATGTGTGGTGTATGAAGGATTATTCCTCAGTGCTTCTGTACTCCCACAGACTCCAGTATCTTCTGGAGCGGTGGATCTATAGCCATGCCTCCCCACAGACTACCAACCTGACACACGCTCTGGAGGGACGGCAACAGAGGACAGCCTGAGTGACCTGGATACGAGTTGTTGCAGTCTACGGTGTAGAAGTTATTTTAAGCAGATCCTGACTTCAATTTGATCTGAGTTGATCCAAACAGATCCAAATAGATTTTGGTCTGGATACTGATCTAAGACTGCTTTAGATGGACCTGGTTCTCATCTGGGTTGGTGTTTGTCGAGACACACGTCCAGAACGGTTTTAACCTGGGGACTTCCATAGAAGCACTGTAGTGCTCCAGATAAGTTTACCCACTCAGGACCAAGACTGTGGGCCAGAAGACGAGGATCTATGTCTGGATTCACACATTGAACACCTGGGCAATGTTCAATACCAGTGGTGCCATGATGTTTACTGGATCTGCTAACATGAACATACAACACCTGGCACCATGGGCTAACCAGCGCTGTCTCCTTATCTTGGCCCCCTGTTGATCTTCTGCAGGAGAACTTAGGAGCAGAGAAATGTGGAAATTTAAGGCATTCTGTATGGATTATTGGCATGTGTTGTGTCTACATCCTCACAATACTTTTCATAAGAGGTAAGTTGATTTTACACTAGATATTTGGAGATTTGTTCTGCAGGATGAAACACTTTAATTTGTGCCTGTGGCTCATCGATCTTTCTTCCTGCTCACATTTGAACACTCCAAATTGGAATTAAAAAAACTTCTGTGGAATTAATTGGTATAGATGTTTTATAGACAGAAACAAAGAAGAACACACAGGGCAGTGTTAAGGCATAGTGCTAACAGTAAGTGTGATTGTGTGAGACATTAACCTGGGGTGTGAGCTGGCTGGACAACAATCGATTTCCCTGAGAGGAACAAGCCACTTGGTTGGGTCACTTGGTCTCTTGGTAATGCTTGTCTACTTAATGTTGTCTACTATAATGGGATTGGAGCTGATCAGTGCTTAGGAAGAGAGAGGAGGAAAGGTGACTGGACTTGATATCCACTCATCCATCGTGGTGTTCACCTTTCACCGAGTGCAGGATCTATGCAGGGTTGAGTCTACTGCTCCCATCGGAGCAGGTAGTGAATCTGTCTTTATGAGCCTACACGTTACAGGTAGTGAATCTGTCTTTATGAGCCTACACGTTACAGGTAGTGAATCTGTCTTTGAGCCTACACGTTACAGGTAGTGAATCTGTCTTTATGAGCCTACACGTTACAGGTAGTGAATCTGTCTTTGAGCCTACACGTTACAGGTAGTGAATCTGTCTTTATGAGCCTACACGTTACAGGTAGTGAATCTGTCTTTATGAGCCTACATGTTACAGGTAGTGAATCTGTCTTTGAGCCTAGACGTTACAGGTAGTGAATCTGTCTGAACCTACATGTTACAGGAGTGCCTAGCCATGTAGTGAATCTGTCTATGAGGTAGTGAATCTGTCTTTATGAGCCTACACGTTACAGGTAGTGAATCTGTCTTTATGAGCCTACACGTTACAGGTAGTGAATCTGTCTTTGAGCCTACATGTTACAGGTAGTGAATCTGTCTTTATGAGCCTACACGTTACAGGTAGTGAATCTGTCTTTATGAGCCTACATGTTACAGGTAGTGAATCTGTCTTTATGAGCCTACACGTTACAGGTAGTGAATCTGTCTTTATGAGCCTACACGTTACAGGTAGTGAATCTGTCTTTGTGAGCCTACATGTTACAGGTAGTGAATCTGTCTTTATGAGCCTACATGTTACAGGTAGTGAATCTGTCTTTGAGCCTAGACGTTACAGGTAGTGAATCTGTCTATGAGCCTACACGTTACAGGTAGTGAATCTGTCTTTATGAGCCTACACGTTACAGGTAGTGAATCTGTCTTCATGAGCCTACACGTTACAGGTAGTGAGTCTGTCTTTATGAGCCTACATGTTACAGGTAGTGAATCTGTTTTTGAGCCTACACGTTACAGGTAGTGAATCTGTCTTTATGAGCCTACACGTTACAGGTAGTGAATCTGTCTTTTTGAGCCTACACGTTACAGGTAGTGAATCTGTCTTCATGAGCCTACACGTTACAGGTAGTGAATCTGTCTTTGAGTCTACATGTTACAGGTAGTGAATCTGTCTTTGAGCCTAGACGTTACAGGTAGTGAATCTGTCTATGAGCCTACACGTTACAGGTAGTGAATCTGTCTTTATGAGCCTACACGTTACAGGTAGTGAATCTGTCTTTATGAGCCTACACGTTACAGGTAGTGAATCTGTCTTTATGAGCCTACACGTTACAGGTAGTGAATCTGTCTTTGAGCCTACACGTTACAGGTAGTGAATCTGTCTTTATGAGCCTACACGTTACAGGTAGTGAATCTGTCTTTATGAGCCTACATGTTACAGGTAGTGAATCTGTCTTTATGAGCCTACACGTTACAGGTAGTGAATCTGTCTTTATGAACCTACATGTTACAGGTAGTGAATCTGTCTTTGAGCCTAGACGTTACAGGTAGTGAATCTGTCTATGAGCCTACATGTTACAGGTAGTGAATCTGTCTTTATGAGCCTACACGTTACAGGTAGTGAATCTGTCTTTATGAGCCTACACGTTACAGGTAGTGAATCTGTCTTTGAGCCTACATGTTACAGGTAGTGAATCTGTCTTTATGAGCCTACACGTTACAGGTAGTGAATCTGTCTTTATGAGCCTACATGTTACAGGTAGTGAATCTGTCTTTATGAGCCTACACGTTACAGGTAGTGAATCTGTCTTTATGAGCCTACATGTTACAGGTAGTGAATCTGTCTTTGTGAGCCTACATGTTACAGGTAGTGAATCTGTCTTTATGAGCCTACATGTTACAGGTGAAGTGAATCTGTCTTTATGAGCCTACACGTTACAGGTAGTGAATCTGTCTTTATGAGCCTACACGTTACAGGTAGTGAATCTGTCTTCATGAGCCTACACGTTACAGGTAGTGAATCTGTCTTTATGAGCCGTTACAGGTAGTGTCTGTCATGGTAGTACAGGTCTGTTTTTGAGCCTACACGTTACAGGTAGTGAATCTGTCTTTATGAGCCTACACGTTACAGGTAGTGAATCTGTCTTTATGAGCCTACACGTTACAGGTAGTGAATCTGTCTTTTTGAGCCTACACGTTACAGGTAGTGAATCTGTCTTTGAGTCTACATGTTACAGGTAGTGAATCTGTCTTTGAGCCTAGACGTTACAGGTAGTGAATCTGTCTATGAGCCTACACGTTACAGGTAGTGAATCTGTCTTTATGAGCCTACACGTTACAGGTAGTGAATCTGTCTTTATGAGCCTACATGTTACAGGTAGTGAATCTGTCTTCGTGAGCCTACACGTTACAGGTAGTGAATCTGTCTTTATGAGTCTACATGTTACAGGTAGTGAATCTGTCTTTGAGCCTAGACGTTACAGGTAGTGAATCTGTCTATGAGCCTACACGTTACAGGTAGTGAATCTGTCTTTATGAGCCTACACGTTACAGGTAGTGAATCTGTCTTTATGAGCCTACATGTTACAGGTAGTGAATCTGTCTTTGTGAGCCTACATGTTACAGGTAGTGAATCTGTCTTTATGAGCCTACACGTTACAGGTAGTGAATCTGTCTTTATGAGCCTACACTTTACAGGTAGTGAATCTGTCTTTATGAGCCTACACGTTACAGGTAGTGAATCTGTCTTTATGAGCCTACACGTTACAGGTAGTGAATCTGTCTTTATGAGTCTACACGTTACAGGTAGTGAATCTGTCTTTGTGAGCCTACATGTTACAGGTAGTGAATCTGTCTTTATGAGCCTACACGTTACAGGTAGTGAATCTGTCTTTGAGCCTACGCGTTACAGGTAGTGAATCTGTCTTTGAGCCTACACGGTACCGCTAGTGAATCTGTCTTTATGAGCCTACACGTTACAGGTAGTGAATCTGTCTTTATGAGCCTACATGTTACAGGTAGTGAATCTGTCTTTGAGCCTAGACGTTACAGGTAGTGAATCTGTCTATGAGCCTACATGTTACAGGTAGTGAATCTGTCTTTATGAGCCTACACGTTACAGGTAGTGAATCTGTCTTTATGAGCCTACACGTTACAGGTAGTGAATCTGTCTTTGAGCCTACATGTTACAGGTAGTGAATCTGTCTTTATGAGCCTACACGTTACAGGTAGTGAATCTGTCTTTATGAGCCTACATGTTACAGGTAGTGAATCTGTCTTCATGAGCCTACACGTTACAGGTAGTGAATCTGTCTTTATGAGCCTACACATTACAGGTAGTGAATCTGTCTTTATGAGCCTACATGTTACAGGTAGTGAATCTGTCTTTGAGCCTAGACGTTACAGGTAGTGAATCTGTCTATGAGCCTACACGTTACAGGTAGTGAATCTGTCTTTATGAGCCTACACGTTACAGGTAGTGAATCTGTCTTTATGAGCCTACATGTTACAGGTAGTGAATCTGTCTTTGTGAGCCTACATGTTACAGGTAGTGAATCTGTCTTTATGAGCCTACACGTTACAGGTAGTGAATCTGTCTTTATGAGCCTACACTTTACAGGTAGTGAATCTGTCTTTATGAGCCTACACGTTACAGGTAGTGAATCTGTCTTTATGAGCCTACACGTTACAGGTAGTGAATCTGTCTTTATGAGTCTACACGTTACAGGTAGTGAATCTGTCTTTGTGAGCCTACATGTTACAGGTAGTGAATCTGTCTTTATGAGCCTACACGTTACAGGTAGTGAATCTGTCTTTGAGCCTACGCGTTACAGGTAGTGAATCTGTCTTTGAGCCTACACGGTACCGCTAGTGAATCTGTCTTTATGAGCCTACACGTTACAGGTAGTGAATCTGTCTTTATGAGCCTACATGTTACAGGTAGTGAATCTGTCTTTGAGCCTAGACGTTACAGGTAGTGAATCTGTCTATGAGCCTACATGTTACAGGTAGTGAATCTGTCTTTATGAGCCTACACGTTACAGGTAGTGAATCTGTCTTTATGAGCCTACACGTTACAGGTAGTGAATCTGTCTTTGAGCCTACATGTTACAGGTAGTGAATCTGTCTTTATGAGCCTACACGCTACAGGTAGTGAATCTGTCTTTATGAGCCTACATGTTACAGGTAGTGAATCTGTCTTCATGAGCCTACACGTTACAGGTAGTGAATCTGTCTTTATGAGCCTGCACATTACAGGTAGTGAATCTGTCTTTATGAGCCTACATGTTACAGGTAGTGAATCTGTCTTTGAGCCTAGACGTTACAGGTAGTGAATCTGTCTATGAGCCTACACGTTACAGGTAGTGAATCTGTCTTTATGAGCCTACACGTTACAGGTAGTGAATCTGTCTTTATGAGCCTACACGTTACAGGTAGTGAATCTGTCTTTATGAGCCTACACGTTACAGGTAGTGAATCTGTCTTTATGAGCCTACACGTTACAGGTAGTGAATCTGTCTTTATGAGCCTACACGTTACAGGTAGTGAATCTGTCTTTATGAGCCTACACGTTACAGGTAGTGAATCTGTCTTTGAGCCTAGATGTTACAGGTAGTGAATCTGTCTATGAGCCTACACGTTACAGGTAGTGAATCTGTCTTTGAGCCTAGACGTTACAGGTAGGGAATCTGTCTTTATGAGTCTACACGTTACAGGTAGTGAATCTGTCTTTATGAGCCTACACGTTACAGGTAGTGAATCTGTCTTTATGAGCCTACATGTTACAGGTAGTGAATCTGTCTTTGTGAGCCTACATGTTACAGGTAGTGAATCTGTCTTTATGAGCCTACACGTTACAGGTAGTGAATCTGTCTTCATGAGCCTACACGTTACAGGTAGTGAATCTGTCTTTATGAGCCTACACGTTACAGGTAGTGAATCTGTCTTTGTGAGGCTACAAGTTACAGGTAGTAAATCTGTCTTTGAGCCTACACGTTACAGGTAGTGAATCTGTCTTTGAGCCGAGACATTACAGGTAGTGAATCTGTCTTTATGAGTCTACACGTTACAGGTTGTGAATCTGTCTTTGAGCCTAGACGTTACAGGTAGTGAATCTGTCTATGAGCCTACATGTTACAGGTAGTGAATCTGTCTTTATGAGCCTACACGTTACAGGTAGTGAATCTGTCTTTATGAGCCTACACGTTACAGGTAGTGAATCTGTCTTTGAGCCTACATGTTACAGGTAGTGAATCTGTCTTTATGAGCCTACACGCTACAGGTAGTGAATCTGTCTTTATGAGCCTACATGTTACAGGTAGTGAATCTGTCTTCATGAGCCTACACGTTACAGGTAGTGAATCTGTCTTTATGAGCCTACACATTACAGGTAGTGAATCTGTCTTTATGAGCCTACATGTTACAGGTAGTGAATCTGTCTTTGAGCCTAGACGTTACAGGTAGTGAATCTGTCTATGAGCCTACACGTTACAGGTAGTGAATCTGTCTTTATGAGCCTACACGTTACAGGTAGTGAATCTGTCTTTATGAGCCTACACGTTACAGGTAGTGAATCTGTCTTTATGAGCCTACACGTTACAGGTAGTGAATCTGTCTTTATGAGCCTACACGTTACAGGTAGTGAATCTGTCTTTATGAGCCTACACGTTACAGGTAGTGAATCTGTCTTTATGAGCCTACACGTTACAGGTAGTGAATCTGTCTTTGAGCCTAGATGTTACAGGTAGTGAATCTGTCTATGAGCCTACACGTTACAGGTAGTGAATCTGTCTTTGAGCCTAGACGTTACAGGTAGGGAATCTGTCTTTATGAGTCTACACGTTACAGGTAGTGAATCTGTCTTTATGAGCCTACACGTTACAGGTAGTGAATCTGTCTTTATGAGCCTACATGTTACAGGTAGTGAATCTGTCTTTGTGAGCCTACATGTTACAGGTAGTGAATCTGTCTTTATGAGCCTACACGTTACAGGTAGTGAATCTGTCTTCATGAGCCTACACGTTACAGGTAGTGAATCTGTCTTTATGAGCCTACACGTTACAGGTAGTGAATCTGTCTTTGTGAGGCTACAAGTTACAGGTAGTAAATCTGTCTTTGAGCCTACACGTTACAGGTAGTGAATCTGTCTTTGAGCCGAGACATTACAGGTAGTGAATCTGTCTTTATGAGTCTACACGTTACAGGTTGTGAATCTGTCTTTGAGCCTAGACGTTACAGGTAGGGAATCTGTCTTTATGAGTCTACACGTTACAGGTAGTGAATCTGTCTTTATGAGCCTACACTTTACAGGTAGTGAATCTGTCTTTATGAGCCTACACATTACAGGTAGTGAATCTGTCTTTGTGAGCCTACATGTTACAGGTAGTGAATCTGTCTTTATGAGCCTACACGTTACAGGTAGTGAATCTGTCTTTGAGCCTACACGTTACAGGTAGTGAATCTGTCTTTGAGCCTACACGGTACAGGTAGTGAATCTGTCTTTATGAGCCTACACGTTACAGGTAGTGAATCTGTCTTTGAGCCTACACGTTACATGTCACAGGGCAGGGATTTATTCATGTTGCCGTGCAGTCTCCTTGGAGTGTTAGCCATAAGATTAGATTTAATGTTGGATGATTGTATCGCAGGTCAGTGCTATCAGCTTAGTGGCAGAAACATAGAGTGGGGAATGATCTTCAAATGGCTTTAAGTAAATGCAGGGCAGGTCATCTTACTGACTCTAGTCAGAGGGTTTCCTCTCAGCGTTTGATATACAGCACTGTGCATAAAGTAGGTAGTTTACGCAATCGGAAGGTGGAGCCACGCACACCTATGAAGCATTCTTCAATTCATCCTCCCCTATCCCCTCTACAGGGACTATAAAATACTCCCCATGTCTCTGACTGCCTGTCACGAGCGGATAGCTGACATTCTATATTCTAGTACAGCTGCTGTGATTCCACCCTGCTGTTGAGAATACGAATGTTTAGCTGACTCCCACAGAAAGACGTTATCTACACTCAATGAGAGCCAACCAACCAACCAACCCCCCGCCGCAGAGATGTGTTGTAAGAGGCCGACACTAATATCATGCATTCTGAAGTATGCTGCATTTTGAAGCTTCGAGAGCAATGAGAAAATGGTTTTATGTTCTACATAACCATAAAGCATCCGAACTCGCTGGTGATAATCAAAACTATAATAATCCATTTATTAACTTATTTAATAACTCTCACCTTCTGCAACTTCACCTACTGTTAAAGTAACATTTCATATCTATATACATCACAGGCGTAGCCTACATGTGGAGTTTTTCTCATGCATAACCCATATAGTTGGTTTGATGTTGCCGACCGCATCAGGCCTGAGTTTGATGTCTAAATTAGAACTGAGCTACATTTGGAGACATGGTAGACTGATCCAGAGTCTGTGGAACCCTCAGAAGCACCTGTCACACTGTCACATCTATCCTAATGTATTCTCACACATGCACACACACGCTGTGGTCATTAGTATTCATAGGATGAGGACATTTCCATAGTGCATTGCATAGCAGTTATTTTACCCTGAAAACAGTGCCTCCTGTCACTTCATATTGCTGGGAATTCTCATCAGTTGAGGGTACAGTCGTCACACTGGATGGATGGATGTTGAGTCAGTCACGTTTCTTCTGGTATTGACACATGCTAAACATGGTGTTGACATTTGCTAAACATTGCTAATTGGAATACTGAATAACAATTCTTCTTATTCCTCTTCCTTGTATTTCCTCTTAGTTTAATATCTCAGTCCATTATGGTGCAATGGGAGACATTCTATGTGCTGCTTCATTATCTTCCATCCATGACAGAGCTTGAAAGAGCTGAATACAGACACTACAGAGAATGTGGAAGGGACATCTTGAAATGGGAAAGTGAAAAGAATAGGTGATGAGAGAGGAATAGAGAAACTAAGAGGCTATACCGATACAGAAAGGCAGGGGGACTGTACAGTAGCTCTTATATCCTTTGGGATTGCATTAGAGATATGGAGGGAGGGAGAGGAGGGGACTCTAAATTCATACTAAGAAAGACCTTTCTCTCTTCCTATTTTTCCTCATTGTTTATATGCAAACATTCAGTGCTGGACCCTGAAAGACTATATTAATAGAGGTGCTTCCACCTCTCTCTTTCTCTCCATCTCAATCACAGCAGTGGAGGAACACAGTGGACAGGCCATGGACACTATACCCTCTGTCCCATTGGTGGACGAGTCTCTCTCTCTGTCTGTGTGTGCATGTGTGTGCGTGTGCATGTGAGAGACACTGTAGTCTTTTCCATTATGAAAACCTGTTATTTATGCCTGATCAAAAATACTTCATTATGTTCCTGATTCCTCAGTCACTGGAATAACGTAGTCATTATGGGTTGTGACTCGAAACACCAGCAGAGAGTTTACAGTAACATGTTCAGATTCTGTTCCAAGACTTTAGCTAAGTTGTTAAAGCAAGGCCGGTGTAGTAACTGAAAACAGCCTTTCCCAGCTGCTGAACTGGGGCTAACCCTCCCCCTGCTTGGCCTCCCTATTGAGAGCTCTGTCATTTTTGGACATGGGCCCAGGTACTAGGCACACGCGTACACACACACACGTACACACACACGCGTACACACACACACACGCGTACGTACACACACACACACACACACACGTACACACACACACACACACACACACACACACAAACACAAACACACACACACACACACACACACACACACACAGCACAGCACAGCACAGCACAGCATCACCATTGGGGATCATAGACAGTCCCAGCCAGATGAGTTAGGGTGCGTTGTAAGGAAACAAAAATAAGGGTTGTCCTCAAGAAAGCAAGGAGAGAGGGAAAGAGTGGTGTAGTAGTGAACAGTATGGGTGGAGAGAGGGGGGGTGGTGTGGTAGTGAGCATTATGGGTGGAGTGAGGGAGGGGTGGTGTAGTAGTGAACAGTATGGGTGGAGAGAGAGAGGGGTGGTGTGGTAGTGAGCATTATGGGTGGAGTGAGGGAGGGGTGGTGTAGTAGTGAACAGTATGGGTGGAGAGAGAGAGGGGTGGTGTTGTAGTGAACATTATGGGTGGAGTGAGGGAGGGGTTGTGTAGTGGTGAACAGTATGGGTGGAGAGAGGGAGGGGTGGTGTAGTAGGGAATAGTATGGCTGGAGTGAGGGAGGGGTGGTGTAGTAGTGAACAGTATGGGTGGAGAGAGGGAGGGGTGGTGTAGTAGTGAACAGTATGGGTGGAGAGACTGAGGGGTGGTGTAGTAGTGAGCAGTATGGGTGGAGAGAGGGAGGGGTGGTGTGGTAGTGAACAGTATGGGTGGAGAGAGGGAGGGGTGGTGTGGTAGTAAACAGTATGGGTGGAGTGAGGGAGGGGTGGTGTGGTAGTGAACAGTATGGGTGGAGAGAGGGAGGGGTGGTGTGGTAGTGAACAGTATGGGTGGAGAGAGGGAGGGGTGGTGTTGTAGTGAACAGTATGGGTGGAGAGAGGGAGGGGTGGTGTTGTAGTGAACAGTATGGGTGGAGAGAGGGAGGGGTGGTGTAGTAGTGAACAGTATGGGTGGAGAGAGGGAGGGGTGGTGTGGTAGTGAACAGTATGGGTGGAGAGAGGGAGGGGTGGTGTTGTAGTGAACAGTATGGGTGGAGTGAGGGAGGGGTGGTGTAGTAGTGAACAGTATGGGTGGAGAGAGGGAGGGGTGGTGTAGTAGTGAACAGTATGGGTGGAGAGAGGGAGGGGTGGTGTGGTAGTGAACAGTATGGATGGAGAGAGGGAGGGGTGGTGTGGTAGTGAACATTATGGGTGGAGAGAGGGAGGGGTGGTGTGGTAGTGAGCATTATGGGTGGAGTGAGGGAGGGGTGGTGTAGTAGTGAACAGTATGGGTGGAGAGAGAGAGGGGTGGTGTTGTAGTGAACATTATGGGTGGAGTGAGGGAGGGGTTGTGTAGTGGTGAACAGTATGGGTGGAGAGAGGGAGGGGTGGTGTAGTAGGGAATAGTATGGCTGGAGTGAGGGAGGGGTGGTGTAGTAGTGAACAGTATGGGTGGAGAGAGGGAGGGGTGGTGTGGTAGTGAACAGTATGGGTGGAGAGAGGGAGGGGTGGTGTAGTAGTGAACAGTATGGGTGGAGAGAGGGAGGGGTGGTGTGGTAGTGAACAGTATGGGTGGAGAGAGGGAGGGGTGGTGTAGTAGTGAACAGTATGGGTGGAGAGAGGGAGGGGTGGTGTGGTAGTGAACAGTATGAGTGGAGAGAGGGAGGGGTGGTGTGGTAGTGAACATTATGGGTGGAGAGACTGAGGGGTGGTGTAGTAGTGAGCAGTATGGGTGGAGAGAGGGAGGGGTGGTGTGGTAGTGAACAGTATGGGTGGAGAGAGGGAGGGGTGGTGTTGTAGTGAACAGTATGGGTGGAGAGAGGGAGGGGTGGTTTGGTAGTGAACAGTATGGGTGGAGAGAGGGAGGGGTGGTGTTGTAGTGAACAGTATGGGTGGAGAGAGGGAGGGGTGGTGTAGTAGTGAACAGTATGGGTGGAGAGAGGGAGGGGTGGTGTGGTAGTGAACAGTATGAGTGGAGAGAGGGAGGGGTGGTGTGGTAGTGAACATTATGGGTGGAGAGACTGAGGGGTGGTGTAGTAGTGAGCAGTATGGGTGGAGAGAGGGAGGGGTGGTGTGGTAGTGAACAGTATGGGTGGAGAGAGGGAGGGGTGGTGTGGTAGTAAACAGTATGGGTGGAGTGAGGGAGGGGTGGTGTGGTAGTGAACAGTATGGGTGGAGAGAGGGAGGGGTGGTGTGGTAGTGAACAGTATGGGTGGAGTGAGGGAGGGGTGATGTAGTAGTGAACAGTATGGGTGGAGTGAGGGAGGGGTGGTGTGGTAGTGAACAGTATGGGTGGAGAGAGGGAGGGGTGGTGTAGTAGTGAACAGTATGGGTGGAGTGAGGGAGGGTGATGTAGTAGTGAACAGTATGGGTGGAGTGAGGGAGGGGTGGTGTGGTAGTGAACAGTATGGGTGGAGAGAGGGAGGGGTGGTGTGGTAGTGAACAGTATGGGTGGAGTGAGGGAGGGGTGGTGTGGTAGTGAACAGTATGGGTGGAGAGAGGGAGGGGTGGTGTAGTAGTGAACAGTATGGGTGGAGAGAGGGAGGGGTGGTGTTGTAGTGAACAGTATGAGTGGAGTGAGGGAGGGGTGGTGTGGTAGTGAACAGTATGGGTGGAGAGAGGGAGGGGTGGTGTTGTAGTGAACAGTATGGGTGGAGAGAGGGAGGGGTGGTGTGGTAGTGAACAGTATGAGTGGAGAGAGGGAGGGGTGGTGTTGTAGTGAACAGTATGGGTGGAGAGAGGGAGGGGTGGTGTTGTAGTGAACAGTATGAGTGGAGTGAGGGACGGGTGGTGTGGTAGTGAACAGTATGGGTGGAGAGAGGGAGGGGTGGTGTTGTAGTGAACAGTATGGGTGGAGAGAGGGAGGGGTGGTGTTGTAGTGAACAGTATGGGTGGAGAGAGGGAGGGGTGGTGTAGTAGTGAACAGTATGGGTGGAGAGAGGGAGGGGTGGTGTGGTAGTGAACAGTATGGATGGAGAGAGGGAGGGGTGGTGTGGTAGTGAACAGTATGGGTGGAGAGGGGGAGGGGTGGTGTTGTAGTGAACAGTATGGGTGGAGTGAGGGAGGGGTGGTGTAGTAGTGAACAGTATGGGTGGAGAGAGGGAGGGGTGGTGTGGTAGTGAACAGTATGGATGGAGAGAGGGAGGGGTGGTGTGGTAGTGAACATTATGGGTGGAGTGAGGGAGGGGTGGTGTAGTAGTGAACAGTATGGGTGGAGAGAGGGAGGGGTGGTGTTGTAGTGAACAGTATGGGTGGAGTGAGGGAGGGGTGGTGTGGTAGTGAACAGTATGGGTGGAGTGAGGGAGGGGTGGTGTGGTAGTGAACAGTATGGGTGGAGAGAGGGAGGAGTGGTGTAGTAGGGAATAGTATTGCTGGAGTGATGGAGGGGTGGTGTAGTAGTGAACAGTATGGGTGGAGAGAGGGAGGGGTGGTGTTGTAGTGAACAGTATGGGTGGAGTGAGGGAGGGGTGGTGTGGTAGTGAACAGTATGGGTGGAGTGAGGGAGGGGGGTGTGGTAGTGAACAGTATGGGTGGAGTGAGGGAGGGGTGGTGTGGTAGTGAACAGTATGGGTGGAGAGAAGGAGGGGTGGTGTTGTAGTGAACAGTATGGGTGGAGAGAGGGAGGGGTGGTGTAGTAGTGAACAGTATGGGTGGAGAGAGGGAGGGGTGGTGTGGTAGTGAACAGTATGAGTGGAGAGAGGGAGGGGTGGTGTGGTAGTGAACATTATGGGTGGAGAGACTGAGGGGTGGTGTAGTAGTGAGCAGTATGGGTGGAGAGAGGGAGGGGTGGTGTGGTAGTGAACAGTATGGGTGGAGAGAGGGAGGGGTGGTGTGGTAGTAAACAGTATGGGTGGAGTGAGGGAGGGGTGGTGTGGTAGTGAACAGTATGGGTGGAGAGAGGGAGGGGTGGTGTGGTAGTGAACAGTATGGGTGGAGTGAGGGAGGGGTGATGTAGTAGTGAACAGTATGGGTGGAGTGAGGGAGGGGTGGTGTGGTAGTGAACAGTATGGGTGGAGAGAGGGAGGGGTGGTGTAGTAGTGAACAGTATGGGTGGAGTGAGGGAGGGGTGATGTAGTAGTGAACAGTATGGGTGGAGTGAGGGAGGGGTGGTGTGGTAGTGAACAGTATGGGTGGAGAGAGGGAGGGGTGGTGTGGTAGTGAACAGTATGGGTGGAGTGAGGGAGGGGTGGTGTGGTAGTGAACAGTATGGGTGGAGAGAGGGAGGGGTGGTGTAGTAGTGAACAGTATGGGTGGAGAGAGGGAGGGGTGGTGTTGTAGTGAACAGTATGAGTGGAGTGAGGGAGGGGTGGTGTGGTAGTGAACAGTATGGGTGGAGAGAGGGAGGGGTGGTGTTGTAGTGAACAGTATGGGTGGAGAGAGGGAGGGGTGGTGTGGTAGTGAACAGTATGAGTGGAGAGAGGGAGGGGTGGTGTTGTAGTGAACAGTATGGGTGGAGAGAGGGAGGGGTGGTGTTGTAGTGAACAGTATGAGTGGAGTGAGGGACGGGTGGTGTGGTAGTGAACAGTATGGGTGGAGAGAGGGAGGGGTGGTGTTGTAGTGAACAGTATGGGTGGAGAGAGGGAGGGGTGGTGTTGTAGTGAACAGTATGGGTGGAGAGAGGGAGGGGTGGTGTAGTAGTGAACAGTATGGGTGGAGAGAGGGAGGGGTGGTGTGGTAGTGAACAGTATGGATGGAGAGAGGGAGGGGTGGTGTGGTAGTGAACAGTATGGGTGGAGAGGGGGAGGGGTGGTGTTGTAGTGAACAGTATGGGTGGAGTGAGGGAGGGGTGGTGTAGTAGTGAACAGTATGGGTGGAGAGAGGGAGGGGTGGTGTGGTAGTGAACAGTATGGATGGAGAGAGGGAGGGGTGGTGTGGTAGTGAACATTATGGGTGGAGTGAGGGAGGGGTGGTGTAGTAGTGAACAGTATGGGTGGAGAGAGGGAGGGGTGGTGTTGTAGTGAACAGTATGGGTGGAGTGAGGGAGGGGGTGGTGTGGTAGTGAACAGTATGGGTGGAGTGAGGGAGGGGTGGTGTGGTAGTGAACAGTATGGGTGGAGAGAGGGAGGAGTGGTGTAGTAGGGAATAGTATTGCTGGAGTGATGGAGGGGTGGTGTAGTAGTGAACAGTATGGGTGGAGAGAGGGAGGGGTGGTGTTGTAGTGAACAGTATGGGTGGAGTGAGGGAGGGGTGGTGTGGTAGTGAACAGTATGGGTGGAGAGAGGGAGGGTGGTGTTGTAGTGAACAGTATGGGTGGAGAGAGGGAGGGGTGGTGTGGTAGTGAACAGTATGAGTGGAGAGAGGGAGGGGTGGTGTTGTAGTGAACAGTATGGGTGGAGAGAGGGAGGGGTGGTGTGGTAGTGAACAGTATGGATGGAGAGAGGGAGGGGTGGTGTGGTAGTGAACAGTATGGGTGGAGAGGGGGAGGGGTGGTGTTGTAGTGAACAGTATGGGTGGAGTGAGGGAGGGGTGGTGTTGTAGTGAACAGTATGGGTGGAGAGAGGGAGGGGTGGTGTTGTAGTGAACAGTATGGGTGGAGAGAGGGAGGGGTGGTGTAGTAGTGAACAGTATGGGTGGAGAGAGGGAGGGGTGGTGTGGTAGTGAACAGTATGGATGGAGAGAGGGAGGGGTGGTGTGGTAGTGAACAGTATGGGTGGAGAGAGGGAGGGGTGGTGTGGTAGTGAACAGTATGGGTGGAGTGAGGGAGGGGTGGTGTGGTAGTGAACAGTATGGGTGGAGAGAGGGAGGGGTGGTGTAGTAGTGAACAGTATGGGTGGAGAGAGGGAGGGGTGGTGTTGTAGTGAACAGTATGAGTGGAGTGAGGGAGGGGTGGTGTGGTAGTGAACAGTATGGGTGGAGAGAGGGAGGGGTGGTGTTGTAGTGAACAGTATGGGTGGAGAGAGGGAGGGGTGGTGTGGTAGTGAACAGTATGAGTGGAGAGAGGGAGGGGTGGTGTTGTAGTGAACAGTATGGGTGGAGAGAGGGAGGGGTGGTGTTGTAGTGAACAGTATGAGTGGAGTGAGGGACGGGTGGTGTGGTAGTGAACAGTATGGGTGGAGAGAGGGAGGGGTGGTGTTGTAGTGAACAGTATGGGTGGAGAGAGGGAGGGGTGGTGTTGTAGTGAACAGTATGGGTGGAGAGAGGGAGGGGTGGTGTAGTAGTGAACAGTATGGGTGGAGAGAGGGAGGGGTGGTGTGGTAGTGAACAGTATGGATGGAGAGAGGGAGGGTGGTGTGGTAGTGAACAGTATGGGTGGAGAGGGGGAGGGGTGGTGTTGTAGTGAACAGTATGGGTGGAGTGAGGGAGGGGTGGTGTAGTAGTGAACAGTATGGGTGGAGAGAGGGAGGGGTGGTGTGGTAGTGAACAGTATGGATGGAGAGAGGGAGGGGTGGTGTGGTAGTGAACATTATGGGTGGAGTGAGGGAGGGGTGGTGTAGTAGTGAACAGTATGGGTGGAGAGAGGGAGGGGTGGTGTTGTAGTGAACAGTATGGGTGGAGTGAGGGAGGGGTGGTGTGGTAGTGAACAGTATGGGTGGAGTGAGGGAGGGGTGGTGTGGTAGTGAACAGTATGGGTGGAGAGAGGGAGGAGTGGTGTAGTAGGGAATAGTATTGCTGGAGTGATGGAGGGGTGGTGTAGTAGTGAACAGTATGGGTGGAGTGAGGGAGGGGTGGTGTGGTAGTGAACAGTATGGGTGGAGTGAGGGAGGGGTGGTGTGGTAGTGAACAGTATGGGTGGAGAGAAGGAGGGGTGGTGTTGTAGTGAACAGTATGGGTGGAGAGAGGGAGGGGTGGTGTAGTAGTGAACAGTATGGGTGGAGAGAGGGAGGGGTGGTGTGGTAGTGAACAGTATGAGTGGAGAGAGGGAGGGGTGGTGTGGTAGTGAACATTATGGGTGGAGAGACTGAGGGGTGGTGTAGTAGTGAGCAGTATGGGTGGAGAGAGGGAGGGGTGGTGTGGTAGTGAACAGTATGGGTGGAGAGAGGGAGGGGTGGTGTGGTAGTAAACAGTATGGGTGGAGTGAGGGAGGGGTGGTGTG
The DNA here is from genome assembly GCF_036934945.1 of Oncorhynchus masou masou. Taxonomy (NCBI): domain Eukaryota; kingdom Metazoa; phylum Chordata; class Actinopteri; order Salmoniformes; family Salmonidae; genus Oncorhynchus; species Oncorhynchus masou. Next base: position 19,784,262 of record NC_088244.1, read on the forward strand.
GTAGTGAACAGTATGGGTGGAGAGAGGGAGGGGTGGTGTGGTAGTGAACAGTATGGGTGGAGTGAGGGAGGGGTGATGTAGTAGTGAACAGTATGGGTGGAGTGAGGGAGGGGTGGTGTGGTAGTGAACAGTATGGGTGGAGAGAGGGAGGGGTGGTGTAGTAGTGAACAGTATGGGTGGAGTGAGGGAGGGGTGATGTAGTAGTGAACAGTATGGGTGGAGTGAGGGAGGGGTGGTGTGGTAGTGAACAGTATGGGTGGAGAGAGGGAGGGGTGGTGTGGTAGTGAACAGTATGGGTGGAGTGAGGGAGGGGTGGTGTGGTAGTGAACAGTATGGGTGGAGAGAGGGAGGGTGGTGTAGTAGTGAACAGTATGGGTGGAGAGAGGGAGGGGTGGTGTTGTAGTGAACAGTATGAGTGGAGTGAGGGAGGGGTGGTGTGGTAGTGAACAGTATGGGTGGAGAGAGGGAGGGGTGGTGTTGTAGTGAACAGTATGGGTGGAGAGAGGGAGGGGTGGTGTGGTAGTGAACAGTATGAGTGGAGAGAGGGAGGGGTGGTGTTGTAGTGAACAGTATGGGTGGAGAGAGGGAGGGGTGGTGTTGTAGTGAACAGTATGAGTGGAGTGAGGGACGGGTGGTGTGGTAGTGAACAGTATGGGTGGAGAGAGGGAGGGGTGGTGTTGTAGTGAACAGTATGGGTGGAGAGAGGGAGGGGTGGTGTTGTAGTGAACAGTATGGGTGGAGAGAGGGAGGGGTGGTGTAGTAGTGAACAGTATGGGTGGAGAGAGGGAGGGGTGGTGTGGTAGTGAACAGTATGCATGGAGAGAGGGAGGGTGGTGTGGTAGTGAACAGTATGGGTGGAGAGGGGGAGGGGTGGTGTTGTAGTGAACAGTATGGGTGGAGTGAGGGAGGGGTGGTGTAGTAGTGAACAGTATGGGTGGAGAGAGGGAGGGGTGGTGTGGTAGTGAACAGTATGGATGGAGAGAGGGAGGGGTGGTGTGGTAGTGAACATTATGGGTGGAGTGAGGGAGGGGTGGTGTAGTAGTGAACAGTATGGGTGGAGAGAGGGAGGGGTGGTGTTGTAGTGAACAGTATGGGTGGAGTGAGGGAGGGGTGGTGTGGTAGTGAACAGTATGGGTGGAGTGAGGGAGGGGTGGTGTGGTAGTGAACAGTATGGGTGGAGAGAGGGAGGAGTGGTGTAGTAGGGAATAGTATTGCTGGAGTGATGGAGGGGTGGTGTAGTAGTGAACAGTATGGGTGGAGAGAGGGAGGGGTGGTGTTGTAGTGAACAGTATGGGTGGAGTGAGGGAGGGGTGGTGTGGTAGTGAACAGTATGGGTGGAGTGAGGGAGGGGTGGTGTGGTAGTGAACAGTATGGGTGGAGTGAGGGAGGGGTGGTGTGGTAGTGAACAGTATGGGTGGAGAGAAGGAGGGGTGGTGTGGTAGTGAACAGTATGGGTGGAGAGAGGGAGGGTGGTGTGGTAGTGAACAGTATGGGTGGAGAGAGGGAGGGGTGGTGTGGTAGTGAACAGTATGGGTGGAGTGAGGGAGGGGTGGTGTGGTAGTGAACAGTATGGGTGGAGTGAGGGAGGGGTGGTGTGGTAGTGAACAGTATGGGTGGAGAGAAGGAGGGGTGGTGTGGTAGTGAACAGTATGGGTGGAGAGAGGGAGGGGTGGTGTGGTAGTGAACAGTATGGGTGGAGAGAGGGAGGGGTGGTGTGGTAGTGAACAGTATGGGTGGAGAGAGGGAGGGGTGGTGTGGTAGTGAACAGTATGGGTGGAGAGAGGGAGGGGTGGTGTGGTAGTGAACAGTATGGGTGGAGAGAGGGAGGGGTGGTGTGGTAGTGAACATTATGGGTGGAGAGAGGGAGGGGTGGTGTGGTAGTGAACAGTATGGGTGGAGAGAGGGAGGGGTGGTGTGGTAGTGAACAGTATGGGTGGAGAGAGGGAGGGGTGGTGTGGTAGTGAACAGTATGGGTGGAGAGAGGGAGGGGTGGTGTGGTAGTGAACAGTATGGGTGGAGAGAGGGAGGGGTGGTGTGGTAGTGAACAGTATGGGTGGAGAGAGGGAGGGGTGGTGTGGTAGTGAACATTATGGGTGGAGAGAGGGAGGGGTGGTGTGGTAGTGAACAGTATGGGTGGAGAGAGGGAGGGGTGGTGTGGTAGTGAACAGTATGGGTCGAGAGCCTTTGTTACGAGGAGCCTAGACATACTGAACTGAGCCTTTACCTTTCTTGGTCATCAGGATAACTTGCTAGTCTAGCAATTTTCTGTGTGTGGACGCAGGCAGGATAAACTGGGACAGGGAACTTCTAAACGGCACAGCTGAGAAAACTGGAGCTGGAAGAAAATGAATTCTCTGTGTTTTTCTTTGGACGGTGAAGGATGTGGGCTGTCATTTGTGCTCTAGAACAGGGTGTCTCTCCACTGGCTGCTATAGGAATTGCCACAGTTTGGTGCGTTTGGGACATTTTGAGACTTCCTTCCTGCGTGTGCCATGCTGCACATGTTTTCCCTGCGTGTCTGGTGTCTGCAGTGAGGTCACTGCCGCGTGGAATGTGATGTGGAAGTACTGCATTTCAAGCCGAACAATAAGGTAGGAAATCATCTGTCATGACTGTTCCCAGACAGCGAGGAGCCCCAGAGTCTGCTCCTCATGTCTCTTCTATTTCTTTAGAAACTGCCTAGAAAATATTTTACCAGTTTATAAAAGATGCAGCCCATACAGTCTATAAAAGTGGTTTCCTGGAGACATGTAAGATGTTCAACACCCTGGAAACATATCATCATTTTCGTCAGTGTTAGGCTAAATCCACACGTACGGTAGGAGCGGCACTGATGCAAAGTTTCCTAAATTTGACAGTACACACCCAACACAGTACACACAGTACACACCCAACACAGTACACACCCAACACAGTACACACAGTACACACCCAACACAGTACACACAGTACACACCCAACACAGTACACACAGTACACACCCAACACAGTACACACAGTACACACCCAACACAGTACACACCCAACACAGTACACACAGTACACACCCAACACAGTACACACAGTACACACCCAACACAGTACACACAGTACACACCCAACACAGTACACACAGTACACACCCAACACAGTACACACAGTACACACCCAACACAGTACACACAGTACACACCCAACACAGTACACATAGTACACACCCAACACAGTACACACCCAACACAGTACACACAGTACACACCCAACACAGTACACACCCAACACAGTACACACCCAACACAGTACACACCCGACACAGTACACACAGTACACACAGTACACACCCAACACAGTACACACAGTACACACCCAACACAGTACACACAGTACACACCCGACACAGTACACACAGTACACACCCAACACAGTACACACCACACACACCACACACAGTACACACCCAACACAGTACACACAGTACACACCCAACACAGTACACACAGTACACACCCAACACAGTACACACAGTACACACAGTACACACCCAACACAGTACACACCCAACACAGTACACACAGTACACACCCAACACAGTACACACTCAACACAGTACACACAGTACACACCCAACACAGTACACACAGTATACACCCAACAGAGTACACACCCAACACAATCATTTGGAAAATGAAGATATATAAAAGCTTTGAAGCAATGCTCAGGTCAGTCTTCTGGAGTACAATGGAATACAGAGGACATTTTCTTAAAAGATGCAAATCTCATCTTGAATGAACCCATATGTTCCCAGAACAAAGTGTTAGATGAACATTATCTGTGTCAAAATGAAACCATTTTCTATGTTATTTTTAAAAGGCTGGTGTTGTGTGATTGGCTTGTTCGGTTTACTTCTGCCTTTCTATGCTCCTTTCTGTGTTTTGCGGAGTCATATCCAGTTTCTGAACCCTGTTGGGCTGATTTAAATAAACGGTTATCTCACAAGGCATGTACTGACCCAGGAGGAACATGAACATTCCTGTCCCGCCAGATCACACTGTGCCTCTGAAACACATTCCTTTTGACCTGCTGTCTCATTGTTTTCTCAACATGTAAGTTTCTCCAACTTCTTCTGACTTAGAAGTGTCTCTTCAGATAACATCTCGGAGACAGTCAAGCTTGCACATGTGTTTTGTTCAAGTGAAGTTTGTCTGGCAGGAACAGAAGGTTGTTTTGCAAGAAAGGCCAGCTAGACTGTCTGATCTGATTCTGGTCAGTGTTAAAGGATAAAAAAAAAATATATATATATATATTATTTATTTTTTTACCTTTATTTAAAAAAGTCTTATTTTCAATGATGGCCTAGGAACAGTGGGTTAACTGCCTGTTCAGGGGCAGAACGACAGATTTGTACCTTGTCAGCTCGGGGGTTTCAACTTGCAACCTTCCGGTTACTCGTCCAACACCCTGTTCAATACATTGGTCGGTATGACAGTGAAAGAGGTTATAATGACACAGTAGAAGACTGGCAACCTGATCTGACCATAGTTCCATGGCAGCGAGTGGAGCACAGCACAGCAACCATTATTTATTTACAGTCTGTGTGTCTGGATGGCGTCTATGGGCCCCTGAACACTTCTGCACCTTGTCTCCAATCCATGGGGAACAACAGGGATGAGGCTAACCTCCACTGTTGGGTATCATCTGAATAGTAAAGGAAACTGGAGGCTACTGGATTCACACACTTCCTCAATCTCTAACTATGTCTATCAATGTGTCCATGCCAACGTCTGTATCTTCCACTGTATCAACATTGTGGTGGAATATGCTGAAGCTGGGGTTGTTGTGAGGCGAATGGTGACGCAACCCTGCCTCATGATCGGCAGCTGACTCCAGGAGGAACAAACAGACCAACCCAGCCCCATGGGAAGTAGGCTACAGTACAGCATGTGGACCTGGTCTGAAGCTGTTCTGACTTCATCTGTACACCTTGACAAACAGCAGTGTCTTGACCTACATCAGGACCGAGAGGGGAGAGACATAGGACATTGGCTGCCTGTGTTGGGACACTGGGTTTATGACGAGAGATCTTTTCTGGGCAGAGAGGAGACCGATGTGTGTAATGGAAAAGCTGCAACCAGCCAGTTGGATAAGTAGTTCCACTGTGGTGAGTTAAAGTTGTGGTATGGAACAGCTTTATACACGCAGTTGTTGCCATTTGATGTGTGTCTGTTTTCCAGCTAACACTATTGAACAATTTTCATTTTTTTGTTTGGATTGATCATGCTGATAGTAGTGACTCATTCCAACATAAGTTCAAAACACAAACACACACACACACACACACACATACAAATGTATGCACACACACACACACGCACTCACACATACACACACACCCAATTGCGTCAGGCCCGGATTCACAAGTTTACAGTTGATTCAGCATGTTTCCTCACACCTGTGATCATGATTGATTTTAGCACCCGAGCATATCCAATCGAGAATTCATGTGACTACTGTAAATCCCTCTAATGTTGAGTATTGTAGCATTATAGAACTACGATTGTATTTTGTTTGGTGGGATATTGATGATAACACAGACCTAGGGCATTATTCCAGTAGAATTGACCTCAGTATTTTCCACCTCCAGCATCTTAAGCTCTCTGTGTGTACACAGTTCTTCAGATCTATTGAATGTTGGATTGAAAGTGTCCACTTCTCTGAATAATTGAAACTTGTGTTACTCCCAGAGGGGAGACTGCATCGTGAACTCTGAATACATCAAGCCCTTTCTGTGATTGCTCGACGTGACATCTTAGTGTGATCAGTGTGTACTGCAGTTGGACATCTATTGTGATCCAGTTTTGAGGTTATCCTGTGACAAGCATATGTGGAATACAGACAGATGAAACATTAACTTCATGCGACGAGCAATCCCGGATCCGGGATCCTATTTATAGCCTCAAGCTCATTAGCATAACGCAACGTTAACTATTCATGAAAATCGCAAATGAAATGAAATAATATATTTGCTCTCAAGCTTAGACTTTTGTGAACAACACTGTCATCTCAGATTTTCAAAATATGCTATTGAACTATAGCTAAACAAGCATTTGTGTAAGAGTATTGATAGCTAGCATAGCTATAAGCCTAGCATTCAGCCAGCAACATTTTCACAAAAACAAGAAAAGCATTCAAATAAAATCATTTACCTTTGAAGAACTTCAGATGTTTTCAATGAGGAGACTCTCAGTTAGATAGCAAATGTTCAGTTTTTCAAAAAATATTATTTGTGTAGGACAAATCGCTCCGTTTTGTTCACGTTTGGCTACGAAAAAAACCTGTATCCAGTTATAGCCTCAAGCTCATTAGCATAACGTAACGTTAACCACTTGATGCTATGGGGGCGCTATTTCATTTTTGGATAAAAAGACGTGCCCGTTTTAAGCGCAATATTTTCTCACAAAAAGATGCTCGACTATGCATATAATTGGTAGCTTTGGAAAGAAAACACTGACGTTTCCAGAACTGCAAAGATATTCTCTGTGCGTGCCCTAGAACGTGAGCCTTTTCTTAACAACACTGTCATCTCAGATTTTCAAAATATGCTTTTCAACCATAGCAAAACAAGCATTTGTGTAAGAGTATTGATAGCTAGCGTAGCATTTAGCATAGCATTTAGCAGGCAACATTTTCACAAATACCAGAAAAGCATTCAAATAAAATAATTTACCTTTGAAGAACTTCAGATGTTTTCAATGAGGAGACTCTCAGTTAGATAGCAAATGTTCAGTGTTTCCTGAAAGATTCTGTGTGTAGGAGAAATCGCTCCGTTTTGTACATCACTTTTGGCTACCAAAAAAACCCGAAAATTCAGTCACCAAAACGCCAAACTTTTTTCCAAATTAACTCCATAATATCGACTGAAACATGGCAAACGTTGTTTAGAATCAATCCTCAAGGTGTTTTTCACATATCTCTTCATTGATATCGTTCGTGGAAGTCTGCTTTCTTCTCTGAATTACTTGCAGCTGAGGTTTACGCACCAATTTCGACGCAGGACACCGGGCGGACACCTGGTAAATGTGGTCTCTTATGGTCAATCTTCCAATGATATGCCTACAAATACGTCACAATGCTGCAGACACCTTGGGGAAACGGCAGAAATTGTGGGCTCATTCCTGGCGCATTCACAGCCATATAAGGAGACATTGGAAAACAGCGCTTCAAAACTTTTGCTCATTTCCTGTTTGAAGTTTCATCTTGGTTTCGCCTGTAGCATCAGTTCTGTGGCACTCACAGATAATGTCTTTGCAGTTTTGGAAACGTCAGAGTGTTTTCTTTCCAAAGCTGTCAATTATATGCATAGTCGAGCATCTTTTCGTGACAAAATATCTTGTTTAAAACGGGAATGTTTTTTTATCCAAAAATGAAATACTGCCCCTAGAGTTCAAAGAGGTTAAGGCCTACCTTCCTCTCTAACAATGTTGCAAATAATTACCTTGAATAAACTGACATACACAAGACATTCCAACTGATTTTGAAAGAGTTCCAAGGTCTAAGGTCAAGGATAATATAACAGTAATATACCACCTTCCATTACCGTGTTGTTTGTGAGACCAAGTTAGACATTAGTGCTTGATGTACTTACTGTTGTAATATCTATTCATTTCAGAGTTATGCCGCATTTCTGCTACTAAACATTTAAACTTCAACCTGCTGCTTTGAAGTGCAAATGAGGCTGTTGGCAGTCTGGTTTATTTACTTGTGAAGCTCATAGCGACAGGTAGCCTACCGCAGTGTTTTTCAACTCCAGTCCTTCAGTATCTCCAATAGTACACATTTTAGTTGTAGCCCCTGACAAGCACACCTGATTCAACTTGTCAACTAATCATCAAGCCCTCACTGAGTTGAGTCAGGTGAGTTTGTCCAGGGCCACAACAAATATGTGTACTGTTGGGGATACTGGAGGACTGGAGTTGAGAAACACTGCGCTAGCAGTTAAGAGTGTTGGGCCAGTAACCGAAAGGTCGCTGATTCGAATCCCTGAGGTGAACATTCTGTTGATGAGCCCTTGAGCAAGCACTTAAACCCTAATTGCTCCTGTAAGTCTCTGTGGATAAGAGCATCTGCTAAATGACTAAATGTACATGTTAATGATGTACAGACTCCTGAGTCCTGACACATTCATTGGGTTTAGATCATCTGGTAGGTACACTACATCATATGTGTTTTTTGCTATGGCAGTGAAGCTACTCTCTTTCACACGATCCCAGTTCTTTCACTTTCTGTTGCAGCATTGTATTCTAGTGTTTGTGAGCAGAATACACTGAAATGCAGAGTCCCTTGACTCTGGTATATACTTCCATTTTACATGATCAGTGTGTAGGGGCTATGTAGCTGTGACTGCTCTTGTCTCAAACGCATATGCTGCCCACATCTCTTCTTCTGCATCGTTCTCTAGCAGCTCTTGTCCTCTCTTACCCTCTCTTACTTTTGATGACATTCCTTTGCATCTCATTTCTTTGGGTGCCTGAGGGGAGCGTGCTGCACGAACTTATGTAATGGTGAGAGAGGAGTGAAAGGGTGGGGTGGGGATGAGAGGAGAAGAGGAGTGATGAGCTCATGTTGCTGCACTGCAGCTCTCATGTAAAACACACACACACACACTCTGCACCACATGATTTATATTCCACACACACACACGCTCTTTCTGCACCATATGGTTTATATTCCACACACACACACATTCTCTCTGCACCGTATGGTTTGTATTCCACACACACACACACTCTCTCTGCACCGTATGGTTTATATTCCACACACACACACTCTCTCTCTGCACCATATGGTTTAGATTCCACACACACATTCTGCACCATATGGTTTATATTCTACACACACACACTCTCTCTGCACCATATGGTTTATATTCCACACACACACACTCTCTCTGCACCATATGGTTTATATTCCACACACACACTCTCTCTGCACCATATGGTTTATATTCCACACAAACACACACTCTCTCTGCACCATATGGTTTATATTCCACACACACACACTCTCTCTGCACCATATGGTTTATATTCCACACACACACTCTGCACCATATGGTTTATATTCCACACACACACACTGCACCATATGGTTTATATTCCACACACACACACACTGCACCATATGGTTTATATTCCACACACACACACTGCACCACATGGTTTGTCGTCCACACACACACACACACACTCTCTCTGCACCATATGGTTTATATTCCACACACACACTGCACCATATGGTTTATATTCCACACACACACTCTCTCTGCACCATATGATTTATATTCCACACACACGCTCTGCACCATATGGTTTATATTCCACACACACACACTGCACCATATGGTTTATATTCCACACACACACACTGCACCATATGGTTTATATTCCACCCACACACTCTCTCTGCACCATATGATTTATATTCCACACACACTCTGCACCATATGGTTTATATTCCTCACACACACTCTGCACCATATGGTTTATATTCCACACACACACACACTGCACCATATGGTTTGTCGTCCACACACACACACACTCTCTCTGCACCATATGGTTTATATTCCACACACACACACTGCACCATATGGTTTATATTCCACACACACACTCTCTCTGCACCATATGATTTATATTCCACACACACACTCTGCACCATATGGTTTATATTCCACACACACACACACTACACCATATGGTTTATATTCCACACACACACTCTCTCTGCACCATATGATTTATATTCCACACACACACTCTGCACCATATGGTTTATATTCCACACACACACACACACTACACCATATGGTTTATATTCCACACACACACTCTCTCTGCACCATATGATTTATATTCCACACACACACTCTGCACCATATGGTTTACATTCCACACACACACTCTGCACCATATGGTTTATATTCCACACACACACACTGCACCATATGGTTTATATTCCACACACACACACTGCACCATATGGTTTGTATTCCACACACACACACACTCTCTCTGCACCATATGGTTTATATTCCACACACTCTCTGCACCATATGGTTTATATTCCACACACACACACACTGCACCATATGGTTTATATTCCACACACACACTGCACCATATGGTTTGTCGTCCACACACACACACACTCTCTCTGCACCATATGGTTTATATTCCACACACACACACACTGCACCATATGGTTTATATTCCACACACACACTCTCTCTGCACCATATGATTTATATTCCACACACACACTCTGCACCATATGGTTTATATTACACACACACACACTACACCATATGGTTTATATTCCACACACACACTCTCTCTGCACCATATGATTTATATTCCACACACACACTCTGCACCATATGGTTTATATTCCACACACACACTCTGCACCATATGGTTTATATTCCACACACACACACTGCACCATTATGGTTTGTCGTCCACACACACACACACACACACACTCTGCACCATATGGTTTATATTCCACACACACACACTGCACCATATGGTTTATATTCCACACACACACTCTCTCTGCACCATATGATTTATATTCCACACACACACTCTGCACCATATGGTTTATATTCCACACACACTGCACCATATGGTTTATATTCCACACACACACACTCTGCACCATATGGTTTATATTCCACACACACACACTGCACCATATGGTTTGTATTCCACACACACACACACTCTCTCTGCACCATATGGTTTATATTCCACACACTCTCTGCACCATGTGGTTTATATTCCACACACACACACTCTGCACCATATGGTTTATATTCCACACACACACACTCTGCACCATATGGTTTATATTCCACACACACACACTCTGCACCATATGGTTTATATTCCACACACACACACTGCACCATATGGTTTGTCGTCCACACACACACACACTCTCTCTGCACCATATGGTTTATATTCCACACACACACACTCTCTCTGCACCATATGATTTATATTCCACACACACACTCTGCACCATATGGTTTATATTCCACACACACACACTACAGCATATGGTTTATATTCCACACACACACACTCTGCACCATATGGTTTATATTCCACACACACACTCTGCACCATATGGTTTATATTCCACACACACACACTCTGCACCATATGGTTTATATTCCACACACACTGGACCATATGGTTGGTCGTCCACACACACACACACACTCTCTGCACCATATGGTTTATATTCCACACACACGCTGCACCATATGGTTTATATTCCACACAAACACACTGCACCATATGGTTTATATTCCACACACACACACTGCACCATATGGTTTGTATTCCACACACACACACACACTCTCTCTGCACCATATGGTTTATATTCCACACACTCTCTGCACCATATGGTTTATATTCCACACACACACACTCTGCACCATATGGTTTATATTCCACACACACACTCTGCACCATATGGTTTATATTCCACACACACACACTCTGCACCATATGGTTTATATTCCACACACACACACTGCACCATATGGTTTGTCGTCCACACACACACACACACTCTCTGCACCATATGGTTTATATTCCACACACACACACTGCACCATATGGTTTATATTCCACACACACACTCTCTCTGCACCATATGATTTATATTCCACACACACACTCTGCACCATAGGGTTTATATTCCACACACACACACTACACCATATGGTTTATATTCCACACACACTCTCTCTGCACCATATGATTTATATTCCACACACACACACTACACCATATGGTTTATATTCCACACACACACTCTCTCTGCACCATATGGTTTATATTCCACACACACACACTCTGCACCATATCGTTTATATTCCACACACACACACTGCACCATATGGTTTATATTCCACACAAACCCACTGCACCATATGGTTTATATTCCACACACACACACTGCACCATATGGTTTGTATTCCACACACACACACACACTCTCTGCACCATATGGTTTATATTCCACACACTCTCTGCACCATATGGTTTATATTCCACACACACACACTCTGCACCATATGGTTTATATTCCACACACACACTCTGCACCATATGGTTTATATTCCACACACACACACTCTGCACCATATGGTTTATATTCCACACACACACACTGCACCATATGGTTTGTCGTCCACACACACACACACACTCTCTGCACCATATGGTTTATATTCCACACACACACACTGCACCATATGGTTTATATTCCACACACACACTCTCTCTGCACCATATGATTTATATTCCACACACACACTCTGCACCATAGGGTTTATATTCCACACACACACACTACACCATATGGTTTATATTCCACACACACACTCTCTCTGCACCATATGATTTATATTCCACACACACACACTACACCATATGGTTTATATTCCACACACACACTCTCTCTGCACCATATGGTTTATATTCCACACACACACTCTGCACCATATCGTTTATATTCCACGCACACACACTGCACCATATGGTTTATATTCCACACAAACCCACTGCACCATATGGTTTATATTCCACACACACACACTGCACCATATGGTTTGTATTCCACACACACACACACACTCTCTCTGCACCATATGGTTTATATTCCACACACTCTCTGCACCATATGGTTTATATTCCACACACACACACTCTGCACCATATGGTTTATATTCCACACACACACACTCTGCACCATATGGTTTATATTCCACACACACACACTCTGCACCATATGGTTTATATTCCACACACACACACTGCACCATATGGTTTGTCGTCCACACACACACACACACTCTCTGCACCATATGGTTTATATTCCACACACACACACTGCACCACATGGTTTATATTCCAAACACACACTCTCTCTGCACCATATGATTTATATTCCACACACTCTCTCTGCACCGTATGGTTGGTATTCTACACACACACTCTGCACCGTATGGTTTATATTCCACACGTGTACACACACACAAGCACACACGCTCCCAAAACACATGCACACACACAGTAAGGCGCTGCTACAGGCGGAATTGATCTGGCAGTTGGAGGGCTGATGGGTTCACATCCTGAAGATATTCCTCTACCGTTAGGCCCTTGAGCAAGGCTCTTAACCCCACAACATGCTCTCCATCCAGCTTGACCATGTGCTCGACTGGATGTGTGCTGTAACTAATGCTCAATAAGTTGTATTGTGTGTCTTTGTGTGTGAGAGAGACCCGAGAACATGGGGAAGAGGGAAAAAGTGAGAGAAATACTGTACAATATCTTGACACGGCCTGGAGTTCTTTCAGCTCTATGTCTGAGAGACTGTACAGGAGTAAATACATAACCATGGCCTTAGTTTAAAGCTGAAACATGACTAATTCATTGGCCAAGATTTCTCCGAGCGGCTGATGATTGATCCTGTGCTGATAAATGTATAGGCCTTTCAGTGTTGGAAGTCCTGCTCTCAGAATGGAATGGATCGCAATATCACAACACATTCATAGATTTAGTTCATTACATTTTTGAGACTGAGAATAAACATCTATGAGACTATGACTGTTGATTGATCTGCTGCAGTATTCAGAAAATGTTCATCCTGTCTTGCCCCATTCAGGGACGCAAACTAGTTACCTTTCGGCGATATTCGCTGTTTTGAATCCAAAATAGATGACCTATTGTGATTCGTGTAGATCCGATGAGAAAATATTTTTTTGGGGGGGGGGCTCGCGCTCTGGAATGACAGCGGAGGGTGGAAAGGCAGCTTGCCAGTTAAGGCAATGCGTCCCCTGAATGATAACGAATAGGTAACATTAGGTGAGAAGCCTGACCACGGGGGCGAAGGGTGAGAAGGTGATAAAGCGTACTTCATGAGCTATAACTGAAAAACAACTGGCATTTGGAAAGTTTGAGGTGAGGGAGAAAGTGTGGTGGAACAAGAATTGATAGCATTGTTTAGAATCGTGCTCGCTGGATCGAATTTCCGTTAGCTAGCCAGAGAAATGTTGAGTCACATTAGCCAATTTATCTGATCAAATGATTGAGTTTATGAAAATTAGCTCAAGTTATAACGCGTTAGTTGCTTACTGGACCCTGGCAATCTGTGTAAAATGTTAACTAGTTAACGAACTAACCACTATCTGTTAACTGTTTTCCCTCTACAGTATGTGGTTAATTTTTAGAATGGGAGAATTGTGAAAATGAGGCGTTTCTTGATAAACAAGTGTAGCTGGACCTGGACCAGGCTTAAACTGGATCCAGCTATAGAGTTGAAAGGAACACCACACACTTTCCCTCTTTCTCACTTGTTCAATACAGTGGATAAAAGGGTTATGCCAGGTGTTCTCTCTGCCTGAAAGAGATGAATTGTGCCAACAAAGGGTATCATGCTCTGCTGGCACATTGTAGAACAGATGTCCACAGGCAGAAAGTGTACAATATAATAATGTGCAGTGTAGCCCAAAGATATTGCTTTTGTTGTATTGAATTTGACAGTAACACTTGTGTGTGAGAGTGGGGGGATTATAAAATGCTTTACTCAGTGAACATTATTTTTGCACACATGTAGCCTTGTGCACTTGATCGATGTCTACTATAGTGGCCACTATAATACGGCAAAAATAGAATGTTGTTTGTTTCATTCTATTTCTACTTTAAGATGTTTTTTTCCCCAAGTGCAACATTTTGTGTTTGGTCACAATCGTTCTATAATCAAGGCTGTCATGGCTAACTGTAATATTTGTTCTCAAGACCTGTCATTTGCACTAAAGTCTAGGCAACAAATAACATTGGATTATTTTCTTTTAGCTGTCAGTTAGGTTCACATGAACCACTTTTTATTTTACACACAGAGACTCATCGTGTAGATCATATTCGTTGTTGTTTAATTATTTAAATATGCATTTCCCCCTCGCAGGGATTTTGTTTCATGTTTCAGTGCAACACAAAAAAAGTGTCACCTTTTTGGGCCCTCAGCAGTTTGCATCTCTGCCCATTGATGTAGCATACTGGAACACTTCATCAAACTACACAAGTAATGTTGTTGAGTATTTTGGACATCCACCCTCCCACACTGCTGAGTACATACAGTTGACTAGCATGGTTTCATGTAGGCCTATGGTCTACTTGGATGGTTTCCCACAGCTTTAAATTAGTACCTTCCTCTGTGAGAAATTATAATGTTGGGTCTGTTGCATGTAAATAGTCATTAAAGTGTACTGTTTATCCTTCTAGGGCATTCAGTCCTCTGACAATTACAAAGTAGTTATCCTGTCAGCCTTTTCTGTTACTGTGACAACCGTGTGCAGTTCCATCAGTGTTTGGTGGTAACATCCCCAGAGACACTCTCTCCTAGCATGTCTTCCTTCTGTCCTCACTGCGGAATGGCTTTTCTCAATTATGACAGTTCATCACAATTTCAACAAGGCACTCTCGATACAGCCAGGCTTCTTGGTTTTTTTTATTGATTCATTTTTTTTATGTGAACATTCAGAGTGTTTTCGCAGTGGTGCTTTTCCAAATGTCTACTGTGTAGTTACAGTGGGGCAAAAAAGTATTTAGTCAGCCACCAATTGTGCAAGTTCTCCCACTTAAAAAGATGAGGCCTGTAATTTTCATCATAGGCACACTTCAACTATGACAGACAAAATGAGGGAAAAAAATCCAGAAAATCACATTGTAGGATTTTTAATGAGTTTATTTCCAAATTATGGTGGAAAATAAGTATTTGGTCACCTACAAACAAGCAAGATTTCTGGCTCTCACAGACCTGTAACAACTTCTTTAAGAGGCTCCCCTGTCCTCCACTCGTTATCTGTATTAACGGCACCTGTTTGAACTTGTTATCAGTATAAAAGACACCTGTCCACAACCTCAAACAGTCACACTCCAAACTCCAATATGGCCAAGACCAAAGAGCTGTCAAAGGACACCAGAAACAAAATTGTAGACCTGCACCAGGCTGGGAAGACTGAATCAGCAATAGGTAAGCAGCTTGGTTTGAAGAAATCAACTGTGGGAGCAATTATTAGGAAATGGAAGACATTCAAGACCACTGATAATCCCTCTCGATCTGGGGCTCCACGCAAGATCTCACCCCGTGGGATCAAAATTATCACAAAAATCCCAGAACCACATGGCGGGACCTAGTGAATGACCTGCAGAGAGCTGGGGACCAAAGTAACAAAGCCTACCATCAGTAACACACACTGTCCCCCTGCTTAAGCCAGTACATGTCCAGGCCCGTCTGAAGTTTGCTAGAGAGCATTTGGATGATCCAGAAGAAGATTGGGAGAATGTCATATGGTCAGATGAAACCAAAATATAACTTTTTGGTAAAAACTCAACTTGTCGTGTTTGGAGGACAAAGAATGCTGAGTTGCATCCAAAGAACACCATACCTACTGTGAAGCATGGGGGTGGAAACATCATGCTTTGGGGCTGTTTTTCTGCAAAGGGACCAGGACGACTGATCTGTGTAAAGGAAAGAATGAATGGGGCCATGTATCGTGAGATTTTGAGTGAAAACCTCCTTCCATCAGCAAAGGCATTGAAGATGAAACGTGGCTGGGTCTTTCAGCATGACAATGATCCCTAACACACCGCCCGGGCAACGAAGGAGTGGCTTCGTAAGAAGCATTTCAAGGTCCTGGAGTGGCCTAGCCAGTCTCCAGATCTCAACCCCATAGAAAATCTTTGGAGGGAGTTGAAAGTCTGTGTTGCCCAGCAACAGCCCCAAAACATCACTGCTCTAGAGGAGATCTGCATAGAGGTATGGGCCAAAATACCAGCAACAGTGTGTGAAAACCTTGTGAAGACTTACAGAAAATGTTTGACCTCTGTCATTGCCAACGAAGGGTATGTAACAAAGCATTGGCCAAATACTTATTTCCCACCATAATTTGCAAATAAATTCATTAAAAATCCTACAATGTGATTTTCTGGAGATTTTTTATTTATTTTGCCTGTCATAGTTGAAGTGTACCTATGATGAACATTTCAGGCCTCTCTCATCATTTTAAGTGGGAGAACTTGCACAATTGGTGGCTGACTAAATACTTTTTTGCCCTACTGTATATTCTCTCAAGAACAGAGCATTCCAGAGAGAGAGTTGTGTTATGGATCTTTCTGTCAGGGGAGTTAAGAATAGTGGTGACTTACTCCATCATTGCTTTCGGCCATCAAAATTACACTGAAGAAAGTTCTTTAACAACTGTTTCTGAGACTGTAATTGGCTCAGAAACATCAGCATCTTGTCATTGCTGGCTCCCATTCCCCTGTCTTGGTATTGGACTTAGAGAACAAACCCACTCTCTTTATACAGTACTGTTACTGTCGTCTTCATACTCCGCCACAAATTAGCTCCCCTGACAGAGATGATATTATTTGTCCTCCCACTCCTGCTTCTCCCCAAACACACTATATATTTCCTCAATCCTCTCTCTTTCTCTCTGACATTCTCCCTCATTTAGTGCAGACTGACTCACTCACTCACAGAATGGTTTTGGTACTAAATGGCTGTGCACTGGCTCCATCTGTTGTTTAGATTTTTTATAACAGAGGACAGGAGCCTCAATCCCCAGCTGAAAATGTTCCCAAACCAAGTCACCTTCATATCTCTCCGGCCTCCAACTTATACAGTTGCTTTGTTTTTTGTTGATGAAGTAAGTGATAGAGAGACCCACAGACCTCCCTCTGTCATAGCTAACTGTTTCGCCCCCCAACACAAGGAGACATAAAAGGATGTGGGATGTGTTTATCCTAACAAATGACAGGACATATAGTACCAGTCAATAGTTTACACACACCTACTCAATCCAGGGTTTTTCTTTAATTTTACTATTTTCTACATTGTAGACTATGAAGACTATGAAATAAAACATATGGAATCATGTAGTAACCAAAAAAGTGTTAAACATATCAAAATATATTTTAGATTCTTGAAAGTAACCCCCAATTTTCCTTGATGACAGCTTTGCACACCCTTGGCATTCGCTCCACTAGCTTCACCTGTAACGCTTCTCCAACAGTCTTGAAGGAGTTCTCACATATGCTGAGCACTTCACTCTGCGGTTCAACTCATCCCAAACCATCAAGGTCATCTGATGCAACGCTCCATCACTCCTTCTCGGTCAAATAACCCTTACACAGCCTGGAGGTGTGTTGGGTCATTGTCCTGTTGAAAAACAAATGTCACACTAAGTGTAAACCAGATGTGATGGTGTATCACTGCAGAATGCTGTGGTAGCCATACCTGTTATGTAAGTGTGTCTTAAATTCTAAGTAAATCACAGACAGTGTCACCAGCAAAGAACCCCCACACCATCACACCTCCTCGTCCATGCTTCACGGTGGGAACCACACATGCAGAGATCATCCGTTCACTTACTCTGCGTCTCACAAAGACACAGCGGTTGGAACCAAAAATCTCAAGATTGGACTCATCAGACCTAAGGACAGATTTCCACGTCCATTATTGTTTCTTGGCCCTAGCATGTCTCTTCTTGTTATTGGTGTCCTTTAGTAGTGGTTTCTTTGCAGCAATTCGACCATGAAGACCTGATTCACGCAGTCTCCTTTGAACAGTTGATGTTGAGATGTGTCTGTTGCATTTAAAATGGCTGCAATTTCTGAGGCTGGTAACTCTAACTTATCCTCGGCAGCAGAGGTAACTCTGAGAGCCAGTCCTCATGATAGCCAGTTTCATCATAGTGCTTGATGGTTTTTGCGACTGCACTTGAAGAAACTTTAAAAGTTCTTGACATTTTCCGTATTGACGGCCCTTCATGTATTGAAAGTAATGAGGGACTGTCATTTCTCTTTGCTTATTTGAGCTGTTCTTGCCATAATATGGACTTGGTCCTTCACCAAATAGGGATATCTTCTGTATACGACCCCTACCTTGTCACAACACAACTGATTGGCTCAAACACATTAAGAAGGAAATACATTTCACAAATCAACTTTTAACAAGGCACACCTGTTAATTGAAATGCATTCCAGGTGACTACCTCATGAAGCTGGTTGACAGAATGCCAAGAGTGCGCAAAACTGTCACCAAGGCAAAGGGTAGCTACTTTGAAGAATCTCAAATATAAAATACATTTTGATTTGTTTAACACTTTTTTGGTTACTACATGATTCCATATGTGTTATTTCATAGTCTTCATAGTCTACAATGTAGAAAATTGAGTAGGATTGAGTAGGTGTGTCCAAACCTTTGACAGGTACTGTATATTCCACTGTGAACCACTGGAGGGCAGAAAAATAAGAGATGAAGGAATGTAGGAGGACATTGGCATTGTATGGATTCCCTCATAGTAACTCTCGCTCTCTCACTCTCTCTCCGCTCTCGCCCTGGCGTCTCTCAAGGTAGTTTCTATAGATATTTATAGGCAGCATTTAATTACTTATTTTCAGAGATAATGAGGGGCTCCTGCTGAGAGCAGAGAGGAACATAGCAGCTTTGCTGGAAGAAATATCATATGAATACGATTTAGTACACCAAAGTTACAGATGGGTTTTGTAATTGACACAGATTAGTCTATTAAAGCCATTTGATTGATTAATACTAATCTCTCGGAGACAGACATTCTTAACATAAATGCATCGAGTAGCTGACACATTTATAGGCAAGTTTTTGGTTCTGGGTCTCCGAGATGAATTCATAAAGATACATCTGAAAATAATTTAACAATTACATAGTTTTACAGCACACAGCTAGTTTACAATAGGGGAATCCTGTGGCAACAGTTACTGGAATCTGGACTAGCCAAGTCCTCCATATCAGGAGAGGGATGTTTCCATTGTGTTCAACAAAGTGCTGACAGAGTATTGTGGCCTCTGGCACAGCGTAGACCAAGAGGACTGGGCTGAGGGGTATAGGACACGAGGCCCAGAGGAAAGACGGGAGGTCTGGTGAGACCTTGACAAGACATGAGGCCCAGAGGAAAGACGGGAGGTCTGGTGAGACCTTGACAAGACACGAGGCCCAGAGGAAAGATGGGAGGTCTGGTGAGGCATGGACAAGACACGAAGCCCAGAGGAAAGACGGGAGGTCTGGTGAGGCATGGACAAGACGCGAGGCCCAGAGGAAAGACGGGAGGTCTGGTGAGGCATGGACAAGACACGAGGCCCAGAGGAAAGACGGGAGGTCTGGTGAGGCATGGACAAGACACGAGGCCCAGAGGAAAGACGGGAGGTCTGGTGAGGCATGGACAAGACACGAGGCCCAGAGGAAAGACAGGAGGTCTGGTGAGGCATGGACAAGACACGAGGCCCAGAGGAAAGACAGGAGGTCTGGTGAGGCATGGACAAGACACGAGGCCCAGAGGAAAGACAGGAGTTCTGGTGAGGCATGGACAAGACACGAGGCCCAGAGGAAAGACGGGAGGTCTGGTGAGGCATGGACAAGACACGAGGCCCAGAGGAAAGACGGGAGGTCTGGTGAGGCATGGACAAGACACGAGACCCAGAGGAAAGACAGAGGTTGAGGTTTCCTAGAAGTCTGATGATACTGACAGCGCTTTCCGCTCACCATGTCGACAGTTTCCGTTTCAGATGGTGCAATGATGAGTTTTTAATTTCCTTTCATACACTACAGAAGTGGTTTCATTCAAACCAGTTGAGATCGAAATACAATGTTTATTACAAGCCAATAAAGATTGTACTACAATGTTTAGTATAGGGAGCCAGCACATATTCATTCAGTATATATTATAATTGAGTTGTTTCAGTGGTCGCTGACAGAGCTGAGATTCCCCTGGTCATGAGCGAGAGAGACAGTGGTGACATTGCAGCGCTGCAACACACTGACTCTGGACACATCCCCACTGAGCCCTGGGATCAACACAACAGCTGAATAAATGCACTGATATCATAGAGATAGAGAGATATTAATGGGGAGAGAAAAATGGCTGAGTGTATGAGAGAAAGAGAGTGGTATAAAGGGGACAGAGAAGAGGGAGAGAGCAAGTGAAGGAAGGAGGGGGGAAAGTGCAGGGAGAGCCTTCCTGTTTTATTGACGTTCAGGTTCCTGTCTGGTGCTCTGTCTTTCAACCCCAGGCAGCCTACACTACAACACTATATCCCACCTCGATTCCCCTCTCCTCTGCTAGCCTTACAGCTTGTTTACCGACCTCAGTGCTATGTAGATCAAAGAGCCTGCCTTATAGTGCAGGGGCTTTCAGTTCCATCTCTCTTCTCTCTCTCTCTCTCTCCATTTCTCTGCTCGTGACTCGACACAGAGGAGGCAGATATATGCAGGCTCAGGTAGGTGGGCTCATTTAAGGTATCTGGGTTTTTTTTCTGGCAGTGTAAGTTTGTCTGGTTGAAGCAGTAGCTACCTGGCTGCTGTAGTGGGGTTTAAGGGGTGTTGTTGACTTGTGCTGGCTCAGTCGGTGTGTTGCTGCGTTAGTGGGGTTTAAGGGGTGTTGTTGACATATGCTGGCTCAGTTGGTGTGTGGCTGCTGTAGTGCGGTTTAAGGGGTGTTGTTGACATATGTTGGCTCAGTCGGTGTGTTGCTGCGTTAGTGGGGTTTAAGGGGTGTTGTTGACATGCTGGCTCAGTCGGTGTGTGGCTGCAGTAGTGGGGTTTAAGGGGTGTTGTTGACATGCTGGCTCAGTCGGTGTGTGGCTGCAGTAGTGGGGTTTAAGGGGTGTTGTTGACATGCTGGCTCAGTCGGTGTGTGGCTGCAGTAGTGGGGTTTAAGCGGTGTTGTTGACATGCTGGCTCAGTCGGTGTTTGGCAGTGAGGAATGCAGAACGTGTCTCCAGAGTGTCTCTACAGGTGAGAGCAGAGGCTGCCAGATCCATGGATCGTACAGTACGGAGGTGTACCGTCTCTGCTGCTTTGCACTGTTGTCTGACTTCATGGTTACACTGATTAATGTTGCCTGGAGGGAGAGAAGAGAGGGGAGAAAGAGAGATAAGTGTTTATTCGTGTGTGCGCATACGTTTATTTAACTTAACTGTTCTTGTCCAAACAGTGACTGTAGATCTGTGGCTCCTGTGTCCTCTGCTGTTTCTCTCTGTAGACCAATGATTGTTCCCCCTGTCCTGTCTATGCTGGACCAGGGCAGCCCTGTCTCTCCCCAGCCAGAGCCAGCTCAGCTCTCCCCTCTGACTCACTGCTCCTGGGTGATTCATCCTGCTCAGCAGCACCCTATTGGCATCTTTTCAAATAAACCTATAGCGGACCGGACAGGAGCCTTCGGGAAATCAAATTAAACACACAGAGCCAAGAGAGGTATCTCTCTCATCAGTCATTTGACAGAATAGAGGTTGGCACACTACAGGGTCATCGTGTATTAATGGTTTGTATCTATGTGTTGTCAGGCCAGAGCTTTCATCATACTTTCTTCATACTAGCCACTTCTCGTTCTCACCCCCTCTCTCTCTTCCTCGCCTTTCTCTCTCTTTCTGCCATAAACACATTCCTTGTTGTCTGTGGAGGGTGCATTGAGTTTTGTTTTTCAGCTAGAGATTGTAATGACACAGTATTCCCCTAACGATCATTAGTCAGAATTAACAGAGTTTTGAATCCCAGGTGTTTTCTCCACATTCCAATGCGTGTAGGCCTAAATGT
This sequence comes from Oncorhynchus masou masou, assembly GCF_036934945.1. Classification (NCBI taxonomy): domain Eukaryota; kingdom Metazoa; phylum Chordata; class Actinopteri; order Salmoniformes; family Salmonidae; genus Oncorhynchus; species Oncorhynchus masou. The sequence continues at coordinate 19,806,954 of NC_088244.1, forward strand.
GCTCTGTATTCAGCATCACGCGAGCAGGGATACTCTGTTGCTGCCTCTATAGAATATTATTTACCTCAAGACCAAACATCTGCTGAAAACAACTTAACCTTCTTCTGCCCAAATCAATGTTTACTCACTTAACCTTTCAGAGCTAGAGGCTGATAAATTGGGCTTGTCACCCTCACACGGGTCCTCCTGTTCAGCTCTCCTGGCAGTAAAGACTGACTCTCAGCTCTGTGGTTCTGGTATATGTCTGTAGTACACGTGTGTGGAAAGGAAAGGGTCATATCCTGATTGTCAGCGAGGCTGGTGTGACAGCACAGTCCCACCTGAGCTGTGCATGTGATGTTTCTGTGTACCAGCTCAGTTTCTCCTGTCCTTTAGCTCTGCCTAGCATGACTTGTGAAAAAAGCTACTTCTTATTTCTGAGTGAGAAGTTCATTGGATTAGAATCACTGCTTATGTTTGATGACCAAATTCAGTTTGGGTTTTACAGTGGTAGCCACTTTAGCTGTAAGCTAATTTAAAATCATCAACCAGTCTCTTATGATTCAATTCATTCACTGTACTCCACCCATACCTACACATCTCCATTTAAATGAGCCAGAGAGACACAGGAGTGAAATCCATCCCCCTCTCTCATATTCTCTCACTGATCCCTCAGTTCCTCCAACTGTGCATCCCCTGACTGGTCTGGTGTCATTCAGACTGCGGTTGAGGCTCACTAACCTTGGAATGACCAGTGTTTTATCCTCGTCTTATCGTGAGAGCTGGGCCTGAGGGCTTGGGCCTGAGGGCTTCTAATGAGTCATTCACAGAGACCAGGACTGTGCAGGCAGTCAATAAGACACTAAGCCTTATGGAGCAAACACTGAGTGAACAAAAGATTAGGAACACCTTTCTAATAGTTGCACCCCACCCTTTTGCCCGCAGAACAGCCTCAATTCCTGGGGTCTTGGACTACAAGGTGTTAAGTGTCCCACAGGGATGCTGGCCCATGTTGACTCCAATGCTTCCCAAAGTTGTCAAGTTTGCTGATGTACTTTGGGTGGTGGACCATTCTTGATACACATGGGAAACTGTTGAGCGTGAAAAACCCAACAGCGTTGCAGTTCTTGACAAAAACCGCTGTGCCTGGCACCTACTACCATACCCCGTTCAAACCGTCACTTCATCTTTTGTCTTGACCATTCACCCTCTGAATGGCACACATACACAATCCATGTAAATCAAGACTTAAAAATCCTTCTTTATCCTGTCTCTTCCCATTCATCCACACTAATTTGAAGTGCATTTAATAAGTGACACCAATAAGGGAGCATAGCTTTCACCTGGATTCACCTTCAATGTCATGTAAAAGCAAGTGTTCTTAATGTTTGGTGTACTCAGTGGCCAGGATAAGGCCAAGACACTGGAGAGATTGGCTCTCTGGTTGTAATACATGTCTCAGTAATGACTGGGATTCTTTCCCCTCATTCTGCAGGGCCTAATTGGGTTTGGAGTGTTGTGAGCTTTGTGTTGATGTTGATGTCTTGTGGGTGTGTGAATGTTGTGTATCCAGTGATTTTTTTCTCTCTCAGCTAAATCTGGTGCAACGCATCACTTCCCATACTCTGAGATGTATGTTTTGTTGCACAGTGTCCCTGCCAAATAAATGAAAGGATAATATTCTCACTCCATTCCGAACAAGGGATCCTATCCCTATTGGCTTTCAAAAGGATGTTAGATGAGGTCCAGGAGATTTTGGTTCTGTATGGATTTAATGGACACAAAACAAGGTAAGTGTGTCGGGTCATTTGTCATTGAAAATGGTAGAGGAATCCATGTGTTCCACAGTACATACTCACTCTCTAGTAAATGATTTAGCACCATCTCAAACCTTATGAAAAGCAGCGACTGAAACATAAAACTGTTGGTGCTGTATAATTCATTTACGATATACATTGCCTCTCCTTGCCCGTGGCTCGGGTCTTGAGATGAAGTTCTCACATTCGTAAAACGTCTCTGTTCCTTCCTTCCTGTCAGCTTGGAGGGGGTTTTATGAATATGGAGTGACAGTAGATGTGCTGACTTGCACTCTTCCAAGACCTGCTGGAAATGAAGTATGAATGGACTTTGTACACACGGGATGTCTGGTTCCACTGGAATGTGTTGACGACATGAAAATATTTCTCAACACTCTCGTGGCCTGAAGACAAGTTGGCTTAGCTTCTCATTTTCACATAGCATAAGAACATTTAGTAAAAGCAAAAATAAAAAACAGTATGACTGGTTAAATCTTAGTTGCCCATGAATATGTTTTTTCAATGTTTTACACAGTGACCTACAGTATAATGTGTCCACTGCTAGCTACAACAAACCCAAGGCTTTACAAATGGAGGTATTTCAGGACATGAATAATGTATCTCCTAATTTCCCCTTCATTTTTGAGATGCTTTCAAGCAAACCTTTTAATTAATATTTAAATACTAATGATCCGGGTCCCATTGCAGTTGAAAAAAAGCTCAAACCTCCCAGGTTACCGTCACCAGTAAACTGATAGGCTGACAGTTTTCAGAGGTACATTCTGTGACAGGGGTTTGGACTAAGTTGTTGTTTTCCGCTCAGATTTGCAGAGTTTTGGAAAAGAGAGGAGGTTAGAAACCGATTAGGATTTCCTTCAGTTAACAAATGTTTGAGGGCCTGACGCTGCAGTTTCCCCGAAATCCACCACAATGCTTTTAGCGGACAAACTGTAGCTATCTGGCTGTCCAATAGAAGCCTGTCTATAGGCCTATATTTTATGTTCATGCTACTCTTGTTTTTTTTACAGTATCATTATATGAGGACCTACTGACACACCTTTTAGGATCCCCACTCATAGATTAGAATCAGAATACTTCTGTGGCCTCACTGTTGTGTGAGCCTCTTAACAACGGTGTCTGACATCACTATAGGAGGATCTAGAAGCTTGGCAAGTGAGGTTAATATTGTATGGAAGATAAAAAGAGCCTTTCCCCTTTTCCTCAAGGTGAGATCTACTGTACCTCTCAAATCACAGTGATATGGTGTTCCTTATCTCAGCCTTCCCACCATTTGCATGACATTCATTTCCTCCTGTTAAATCCATAGCTTAACTCTCCATCTGTAGCAGATCTCTTGGGTGATGATGTCACTCAGTGCTAATCACCTTCTCGGTTATTATCTCGACTAGCCCCGTGGCTGCTGTCACTCCCACAGCTGGCCTTAATCATTTAGTACAGAGCACTTTTGCCTAAAACAACTTTATGTGAAATGAATTATTGTACTACTGTCAATGGCCAAATGAGAAGGTCGTTAATGTGAAAAATCATCAGTCTTCTCCGTTTCAGAAGGAGCACAGAAAGTCATTCAGCACAGCTCTCATAGTCTCAACCTTTGCCTGTGTGTGAGTTTCTTTCTCAAAATGAAGATGGTATAATTAAGCAACAAGGCCCGAGGAGGTGTGGTATATGGCCAATATACCACGGCGAAGGACTGTTCATAGGCGAGACTCAATGCAGATGGCCTGGACACAGCCCTTAGCCGTGGTATATTGGCAATATACCATAAAGCTTTATTGCTATTATAAACTGGTTTCCAACGTAATTAGAGCAGTAAAAATACATGTTTTATCATACCCGTGGTATACGGTCTCATATAGCACAGCTGTCAGCCAATCAGCATTCAGGGCTCAAACCACCCAGTATATAATATATATTATTTGGCGATTTGACCGCTTGACACATCGCCTAGCCTCGCCACAGGGCAGACCTTGTTTTTCTGTCCCTAATCAAAAATGTAAAATGTACGATGCGGCAGGCAGCAAGAGAAAGGCTTACTTTATGCCCCGTGCCAACTCAAACAATGGGCAGCGCCAGTGCAGACGGCGAGGCAGGGAGGTGCTCCTCTTGGGCTCAATAGCACCAGTGTCTCTGGCCGCGGGGCTCGGATGCCACAGAGATACAGCGGGTACTACCAGGCCAGGACATACGAGGGCAAGGGAGCACACAGTAGGTAAGTAGATCTAGCAGGCCTCCAGCAGAACCCCAGGGCTGAGAGAGCAGACTATAGAGAGAGGGAGAACAGGACACGACACAGAGGGAACGTCTTGTCTGGAGAAGTGATTAGCTGGATGTGGTTGGGGAGGTGAGTGAGGGGGGGGGAATGTGAGGGGGTTTGGCGGATGACAGAGAGTGGGGAGGAGGGATGAAGAGGATTTGTTGTTGAGGTGTTTTGACCCTTTCACCCCACTGCTCCCCCTTAATTCTTTCTCTGCTTCTCGTTCGCCCTCTCTTTCTCGCTTACTCTATTCAACCTCCTTGTAATACTTGCGTCGTACGTACATCCTTACAAAAATAATTGTGTATTTTTCACAGAAAGTTTGTCTGATCTCTGATACGACTGACCAATAATGCAAACTAATTCAACTGGCAACAGATGCTATTGTGAGCCGTACAGTCAATTTGTTAAATCAACACCGTCATTAGATTTCACTTTGCTCTTGTGTGTCTGATTTGATTTAATAGACAGATGTACTTGTCAATCACCCAAAACAAACAGGCCAGTTATTATGTTAAGAGCATTTCACTCACACAGCTTACATCTGGAATATAGATGATCAAGTCACTCACACAGCTTACGTCTGGAATATAGATGATCAAGTCACTCACACAGCTTACGTCTGGAATATAGATGATCAAGTCACTCACACAGCTTACGTCTGGAATATAGACGATCAAGTCACTCACACAGCTTACGTCTGGAATATAGATGATCAAGTCACTCACACAGCTTACGTCTGGAATATAGATGATCAAGTCACTCACACAGCTTACGTCTGGAATATAGATGATCAAGTCACTCACACAGCTTACGTCTGGAATATAGATGATCAAGTCACTCACACAGCTTACGTCTGGAATATAGATGATCAAGTCACTCACACAGCTTACGTCTGGAATATAGACGATCAAGTCACTCACACAGCTTACGTCTGGAATATAGATGATCAAGTCACTCACACAGCTTACGTCTGGAATATAGACGATCAAGTCACTCACACAGCTTACGTGTGGAATATAGACGATCAAGTCACTCACACAGCTTACGTCTGGAATATAGACGATCAAGTCACTCACACAGCTTACGTCTGGAATATAGACGATCAAGTCACTCACACAGCTTACGTCTGGAATATAGATGATCAAGTCACTCACACAGCTTACGTCTGGAATATAGACGATCAAGTCACTCACACAGCTTACGTCTGGAATATAGACGATCAAGTCACTCACACAGCTTACGTCTGGAATATAGATGATCAAGTCACTCACACAGCTTACGTCTGGAATATAGACGATCAAGTCACTCACACAGCTTACGTCTGGAATATAGACGATCAAGTTTCAACTATTTTTGTAACCGTCAGAAGCAGACAGTTTTTACCCACCAATGTATCAAAGCCATTGGAAATCAATTTTGGAGCCAGAGAAAGGAAGGAGAGGCGAGGGAGGCGTCTTTTACAACGTTTGGCCTCCGCTTTACAGACTGGAAGTCTGACTGATGATGGATTGGTCACCATGGTGTCGTTAGACCAGCAAGTAGATGTCAGCACAGAGCTGTTGTTTGGTTCAAAGGGCTCCACAGTGTTTGGCTGCGGAAGGGAAGTCGAGAAGTTTTCTGTTTTTTTCCTGGAGAAATGTGTTTGAAATTTACAGCAAATGTTGGTTCCTTTTGATGCTGTTTTTTTTTACATCACCTTTTGTTGTTGTGAGATGCAGTAATGCAACTGACTACTTGTCACACCCTGACCTTAGAGAGCCTGTTTATTTCTCTATTTGGTTAGGTCAGGGTGGGCATTCTAGTTTTCTATTTCTTTGTTGGCCGGGTATGGTTCCCAATCAGGGGGGATCTGTCCATCGTTGTCTCTGATTGGGAATCATACTTAGGCAGCCTGTTTTCAACCTGAGTTTGTGGGATGTTGTTTTTGCACAGTAGCTGTCTAGCCCTGCAGAACTTTACGTTGCTTTATATGTTGTTGGTGTTTCAGTATTAAATATCATGAACACTTTCCCATGCTGCGCTTTGGTTTCATTCATTCAACAACGGACGTAACAGAACTTCTATTTTCCAGTCCCAGAAAATATGATGAGACTTGTTTGGCCTGCATGTTTGGTATTTTATGTTTTGATTAAATTCAACATAAACATCATGCATTCTGTGAATCATAAGTGGTCATATCAATGGACCACCTCAACATGACATAGACAAATATGCCCTGAAAAAGCAGGTCAGTCTCTTTTTCCATCCCTTGAATCGTTCAATAACTGTCTCACCTCTTGACCCCATTTTCCCTCCTACTCACTCCATGGTCACTGAGATGGCTGACCTCATTGTCTTATGACATCATGGTCATAGCTCAGCTCTCCCTCAGGGTCGCTATGTGTGACTGTTTATAGAGACAACAGAGATGACTCCAATGTCAGTTCTGGCCAGCAGATGGCCCTATCAATCTGGAGGGTAGAGGCACACTGCAGGACCTGTGTGTCTATCTATGGGACAGCTGTGTCATGCACTCTGTGTCACTAGCCCTTAACCACAGATCTGAGATCAGATTACTACACCCCAATCCTTATTTAGCCTGTTTCATTGGTCGGAGGCAAAGCCATGACATGCACTCCAGCTGCCATCTTGTGTATTTATATTCTCAGTGGTCACTCACAGTTGGTAATCTGAGCACAGTGCTGTATGTCATGGCCGATCATGAGGGATACTCTAACTGGAAAGGGGAAAGTAATACTAGTATTGTGTCATATCCTTGTTTTGCCCTCCAAGTAGGCCCATTGCAGTGTAATATCATCACTGAGCATTAGAGAAAGCCAATATTCTACTAGTCATTTTGTTGCAAAATGTGGCATTACCAGAAGATTGTAATCTGTCATTGTAATGTACAGAACAACAGCACCACAGTCTACAGTGGGAGGTATTGTACCACAGTACCAGTTCTCTGTGGGTAGAGGCAGTGGTGTGTTGTTAATTTCTCTGACAGTGTGTTTACCATAGTGTAGTGTGTCATCTCTGATCTCACATGGCTCTGTTTTTAGCATGGCAGCACTGTGTTGTAGTGTGGTTTTGTTCGGCGGTGGGGCTTACAGAGAACACAGAGAAATATGGTAAAGAGGACTGGAGGGTAAACATTTATGCACAGACAAACAAAGCTCCACTTTACATGGCTGCATTTTATTCGCAATAACACAGGAAAAATAGGGTCTCTTTTTTCTCTTTATGTTACTAACAAAATGGTTGCAGTAAAAATAGAACTCATGTACCAACGCACAGGCCTAGGATTGCATGGAGACTTGACTTATTTTGAATTGTGTCATCTTTCCATTCTTGTCCATTTAACTCTATCTTTAACTCCATTTAACTCTACCATCTGCTCACTACAGTGAATGTAGTGAGCAGCACAGTAGAGGTTAGGAGATCATCAATAGAGAGAGCTCAGCGTAGCAGCCCTCTCTGTATAATTGGTTGTGTGCAAAATAAGAATAACCTTAGTGCTGCTGGCGGCCAATTAAACAAATGATTTGCCTTCTTAATTGATGCAATCAAACTGCTATTTTGCTGCAGCGAGAAACAGGAGGAGGAGAAGCAGCCCGTCTATTTTGCTTACTGTCACATACAATATATTGTCCCTATTCTTTGGTACCGTACAACATGACTGCCACGCTTCCTTATTCTAAATGTAGAGTTCAGGCATTACTAATGGATGTAGAGACACGTTTTTAAGACAGGCCCTTCAGACATCACTAGCTGGCGTCTGATGATCTTCGATGGTTCCCTGAAGATCCAGAGGTAACACATCTGTTCTGGCATCGCTGCCAGCCAGGATGGGATTTGATGAGAAACGCTGCATATCCTTTCATTACTGTCAGTCTAAGCTATTTATACATCTGCTTCCAGCTCCCGATTAGACACAGGAATCCTTTATTCCCCAGAAAAATGTGTTTGTTTCTTACTTTGAACGAGTTCCTAACAATTCAGTCCAAATATCCCGGGCCCCTACTTCTGTTAAAACGCTGCCGTATCAAACAATGACATCACCAAGCTAATTGCTTCCAGACCGGGCAGATCTGATTTGTATCATTTTTTCTGGTGCAGTGCTCACTGGCTTTGGCTTGGCCTCCCAAGAACGCAGATATGAGAAATGGTGCAAGACATAATGTAGACAGAGTAGTGCAGCACAACTCTTTTGTATACAATACAATCTCTGTGAGTGGGTCTCCAGGAAACTAGCTATCGCTTCAATGGAAAAACACTGGAGGTCTCAGGAATCTGCAGTACTGTAGCTAGGTGCCGTTTTCCATTTTCATTTATATTTTCTAACATTTTCTGAATGTAAGGCATTCATAACTCAGTATTATTCGTGAAGTGCTAGACTGAAATATGGAAATGGTCTGTGAAGCTACTAACCTTTCAGACAAAATATGCCATAAAGTGGTGGTGTCCCAGACCCGCTATTCTTGCCAAGGCCAGGAGAGGGTGATGGACTGGGAGCTGTAATTCAGTCAGGCCATGTGCAGTGAGCTGGGGAGACCAGGGGTTTTTATGAGCACAGACAGGGCCCCCTGTTGGAATTCCCAACCATGACATCATTCCCATGGAGAGAGCTGTGCAGACGCTTGGAGAGGGGCAGAGGGGATAAAGAAGGTTTTCCGACATATACACACAGAGCAAGAGAGAGATGGAGCAGGAGGTAGACACAGAGGGTTTGTTCAGTGTTTAAAGTCAATACATATTTGTTCACTTTCCTTGTACTCAGTTTTAACAGTGCTTGGATGTGTTCAGCAGTTTATTCAGTGAGATAGTTGACATTGCTGTGGGGAAGAACACACTTGTATCATCAGCAAAAAACATTTGAAAAGGTAGTTTTGATGCAGATCATTAATATAAACTAGAAATAAGAGGTTATAGGTATCGATCCTTGTCAAACACCATGATCTGGGGGGGAGGGCATTTTGCATTCTTCATTTTTAGATAGTGCTGTCATTCTTTGAACTATGTGACGTAGAAGTCCGTCACTGGCCGCGGGCAGCATTTGGTTCTTTAACGCACGCACACATTCATCACTCCTCCCTGCTCCGTTATCAGTTAACAATGTGGGTCGACACACATTAACTTCTGTCTTAGTACATACATTTCACTCTTGTCAGTGTTCATTTGTAATATAAGTAATATGCATTATACTTATCTATGTTGTGGATGAGCGCGTTTTGTTTGTTTGTTCTGTTCGTCTCTATCTCTGTAGCTTCCGGGTATGCTGGATAAGGACCCGAGCAAAGGGAATCGGGCTGACTTTGTAGTGCCTGTCCCAAATGGCTCATTAATGTAAATGGGCATATTAAAATATACCGTCAGTAGTGATGTCATTTTGTAAATGTTATGTGGTGATATTGTTTAAAAAACATGTTGCAATGTATATACTTTAGTATGTTTAGTTAAATGGAAAATGTAGGTTTGACTAGGTAATTGCTTAATTAATTAGTGTTAATTGTTCTGAGGGGAGGGGCTAGCCCTACAAAAAGAGCCTATCTTTCAGTTCATGGAGAGGCATTTTGGATTGAGCTGTGGATGGGGTAGCGTTGTTGTTGTTGTTGTTGTTGTTGTTGTTGTTGTTGTTGTTGTTGTTGTTGTTGTTGTTGTTGTTGTTGTTGTTGTTGTTGTTGTTGTTGTTGTTGTTGTTGTTGTTGTTGTTGTTGTTGTTGTTGTTGTTGTTGTTGTTGTTAAAGCTGGCTCATAAGGTATATGTTTGATGGCAGTACTGTTGTTTTTGTTCCGGAATCACTATGTAAATAAACACCCTGAAGCACAGAAGAACTTTCTGGCCTGCTCTATGTGACAAACTGCTTATCAATGTTTTCAATTGAGGTCCTACATAAATGGTTTCAATAATGTTGAACTTGAGCCAGTCCTGATCTTATACAGATATTACCAAAAGTCCCGCTTGCTTGAGGCCATAATGCTTGTCCTTGCATATTACACTCACTCCCCAAAAGTGTTAATCGACCATATGAAATCAAGTGATATTCTCCAGACCCGTAATCATTCCTAACAAATCTAAGTGGCTCTGATAATGTAGCTGTCCATCTCACCACTGGACCACCAGACCGTAATGAAATCCTCCCCTCATATCAATTCAAATCTCCCTTCCAAACGAATGTCAGCATGGATTGTGTTTATTTATTTAGTATCTCTTGTGATGAAAGCATTGACTGCCGCTGCAGCCCGAGGGGCTTTGATAATATTCTGGACTCATTTCAGAATACCGGCGAACGCTTAGATGCTCTCGCCTTGGGTTTACTATCACGTCTGAATTACAACATAATGAGCCTGTAAAATAGATTGAAAGCCGTTTAAGAAGTTGTGGGTTTTTGATACCGTTTTTCTTCTTGGTGTGGGCGTTTTGTTTACTGTCGGGTCGTAACTAAGCATGGCTTCTAAACAATGGAAAGACTGCGTGACAGGTAATTCCTGTCAATCAAGTTGGGTGTCTGCTGCTGTACAATGTGTTGTCAGCTGTGGGGCTACAGCAGCACTACGGGTCTGGGTCTCTGCTCCGTCTGAAATTGCTCCTTAGTCAGTCTGCCCTCCTCCTCCTGCAGCAGCACAGCCATCTGCTGTCTCTATAACCATTATGTTCCCCACCCGCCACTCAGCTAGGCTCACAGACACACATGGTAAAAAAGGCTCATTTTTTTCCTTGTGAGCTTCCTTCTATTTCTCTTTCTCTGTGTCTCTCTGACTCCCTCCCTCTTTCTGTTTCTCTCTCAATCTTCCGTTTGAAGTCCCAGATGAAAAGGGGCCAAAGGAAGCAATAATTCTCTCCCCGGGGAAGCCCAGGGTTCAGGCTTGTAATTAGAGGAAATCACCACCTTCCTCCTGAGACGAGTACGTCAGTGATTGGTGTCCCCAGTAAACCCGACTCATCTGGGAACCATTTTTCCCATATTTCTTGTGTCTGCTGTCATTATTCCCCCAAAATACCCCTGACTGGGGGGCAGTTTGGCCTTGTTCCCCACATACCCCAATCCCCTCTCTTACTGGGTTAATTGTTCTCGGGCCCTGTCCTGTCAACCTTAAGGAGCCTAGAGAGCACAGCATTATCGCAGGCAAGGGTATCTACTGGAGCTCATGCCTGACTGACACACTCAGTCCATTATGGTACAATGGGAGACATTCTATGTGCTGCTTCATTATCTTCCATCCATGACAGAGCTTGAAAGAGCTGAATACAG